>NC_064619.1:77772019-78075049 GCF_023898315.1 Schistocerca nitens
TACCATAACTGGCATGATACCGACAAGCATTGGGAGGTAACCCAAGCTGCGGCCTGTAAGCAGCATAATGCAGGGGCCCGAGCACCCTACTAATACGGCTCCAAACTCTACGAACTGTATCAGCAAGGAAGCCGTTTTCTACAGATGCTGTCCTGTCTTTAAACTTAAAGTCTGTGGGTCCTTGACTTGCACAGAGCAGGTAATCCGGTAACTAGACCCTAGCTTGACAGTGCTATAAAATGATACAATCACTGACATGCCACTTGCTTCTTATTGTTACATTTTTAATCACTTTTAGGTCATTGCCGTCTGTGTGGAACTGAATACGGGCAATATTTATTTTCCCAAACTTATTGTGACTCAATTTACTAAAGAATCCTCAGTAACCTGAAATACTTATGTATACAGCAGAGAGGGCTGTACGTGGTACTTTCAACTTACATATTCTGCTCTTACAGATGTATGTTGCGGAATCACAGTTCTGGCACAAACCCATTTTGCTCAGTATATGTTTTATTACTTACAGTGTGTGCTAATATCGTTCTAAGTGTGCCGTGTTTATATTGCTGGTGAAGCTGTTATTGTGCCTGCAACACTAAATACAGGTTTGAGCACAGGTCACAAACTGCAGACATATTCTTCCACAATGTTAACTTTTCTGTGTTATGTAACGTTGCCAACTGTGGGCTGTATTTCAACTACTGCTCATTACCAAGCCTGGCCAAAGAGATGACAAACACACACAAATATAAGAGTTCTTCTTGTGGGGCAGCAGCAACTAAACAAGTCCATTTCGAAAAATGAAACAACTGTTCTGTGGTTTCACGTTTTCAAAACATAAATATAACACTTAACAATACAAATCACAAGCTACATCTCATAGTTGGCAGCACTATGTAACATAAGCTAGTCAAGATTTTGAAAGACTGTGTACTGTTTGTGTCTAGCGCTGAAAAATGTTTTCAGAACTGTAGGCTGAATAACAGCTTCACCAGCAGTGTAGTGCGTGCACATGTAGAACAATATCAACACCCACAGTCAGTACTAATACATACATAGGGCAAAATCTGCCTTGGTCAGAACTGTTTCTAACTTACATTTACAATAGCAGAAAAATTTGTGGGTACTTCAGACCAGTGATGAAGCCTTAATAAACTGAGGCGAAACGCGTCTCGTAGAAAAAAATAGTGCATTTATTCAATTGCATACCGGCGGTCCTAACCTAAAACTCATTAACGTAATATTAATAGCAATTGGACGGACAAACCCTCCGCTGTAAACGTTTAGAAAATCATTACCTCTGAAAACAGAATAGACGACATATAGTTGACATTCCGTCAAATGTGTCACAAGCACTGTAACAGGTTAAAGTAGCAAATAATAAACAGATCAAAACCGAACACCCGCTGGAGCGGGAGCGTGGAATGGTACCATTCAAAAGTAAACGCCATACGCGTTAAGACATTTAACCAACTGGGAGACGATAGGATCTGTTTCTGTTTCTCACACCACGGTCGGCCGCTCAAGGATCACAACCGCTCCCCTAGTACTCTTGCAATTCCTTATCCGACTGAAACCAACGTCCACGAATGTGTTTCTTCAGGTCGCCAAAGATATGAAACTCACATGGAGAAAGATCCTTGCTGTACGGAGGATGTTGCAGTGTTTCCCAACCAAACACATGAAGCGTATCCTTTGTCAGATTGTTAGTTTGGGGTCGGGCGTTATAGGGGAACAGGATGATTTTGACCGACAGCACTCGTTACTATAAAGGGTCTTCATGGTGCTGCACACTGATTGTAGTTGCACGCTCGAGGAACTCGACGTGCAGAGGCCCACTGCAGTCGAAGAAGGAGGTCATCGCAATCTTACTGAAACTTATGTGAACCGCTTTAGATGTCTTTGGCGGGAGAGACGTGGAATGTTTCTACTTTTGGCGTTGCACTTTGCCTTCGAGCTGTCGGAATGCGGTCGGACAGATACATCCTGTTGCACGATAACGCCTGCCCCCCGGTGCCAATCGAACGAAGGATACGATTCATCGATTTGGTTGGGAAGCACTGCAGTTTCCTCGGTGCAGCCCAAATCTTCCACCACATGATTTTCATATCTTTGGCGGCTGAAGAAGGACATGCATGGACGTCCGTTTCAGTTGGATGATGATGTGGCAGAGCCGGTGCGGTTGTGGATCCGTCAGCGACCGACAGCGCTTTACGTAACACAACCTGATAGGCTCATCTCCCTCTGGGATAAATGACTTGGTGATTACCTTTGAATGGAACCATTCCATGGTCCAGTTGTGGAGGATGTTTTGTTTTCATTTGACTGCTCGTCATAAAGTTACAGTCTGTCAAGCGAACCATTATTGCTGCCGTTTTTATCCAAAGCTGAACATCATGAACACTTTTGTAGTCCAGTTTAAACACGAACACTGTGAATGATGACATGCCCCGTCTCACGAAAAACACATCACCAAACAAAGCTCTCTCGGCAGCAGGACGATTGGAATAAAACTAAATTACTCCTACAAGACGAAGGCTAATGATATTCTTGCAGACATCGTCGTTCTACTGTATTTTACATAACACATGCTAAATAACCACATTGAACACGCAGGTTCACCAAGTGGTCCTGTAACCTCCCCCTCACTTATCGACCTTAATGACAGTGAAAAATTAAACCGCGTGTACCTAATGGAAATTAGGGGAAAGCAATCGTCACCGAGATTAATTTGTCGGTAGAGAGGGAGGAAAGGGTTACATCTAAATGAAAGGAAAAATGCTAATGAAACTGGTGGAAATTAATTTTGAAATAGGGGTAAAGTTAATAAAGAAAGTAAATGTGCGGCCGTTACGTTAACAATCAACTAGCGGTAATTAGATATTTGAGATTTGGGGGAAATTACAGTCGCCAGTCCTAAGGACAATTACTATAGTAACTGAAAAAGAAAGATTATTACACATATAATTAGCACTAGAAGCGTGGCAACTGAAGGTTGACAAGTGTAGTGTGAAAACTGAAAGTTTGTCAGAAGTAATAAATTTCGCTACACCCTGACTTAATTTAGCAAAAGAATTAATAAAACCGGAAAATCGAAAGTTAATTTAGTGACTGAAGTTAATAGTGAGCTTTCTTTCTGAAGCACATCGAAATTCATTAAAATACGATTAGTCTTGGACTACCTCAACAATCATTTCAAAAGCTACTTGAATCTACGCAATTAAGAAATAAGAGATTTAACTTTGAACTTGAATTAAATGATTCTGAACAATTAACAATAGTAAAATTTAGTACGCACCAAGCTGAGCTGCACTCACAGGTAAGCTAAAATATGGTAACAAAACTAGCACTCTAAATTTGTGCTTGTGTAGTCTAAGTATTGTAGCCAGCTATGAATACTTTAACTGAACTTTGAAATTAAAGCAGTGAAATGGAATTATGCTGGCGTTTGAATTTCAACGACACTCGGGTTCATTTCGGAAAAGGAAGGGACCCTGCTTGGTAATGCAATTGGGACAATGAGCAACAAAGGTTCATGCTAAGTAGCTGTAATTTTGTGATGCAACAGTTTTAAAAGTTTGAAAAGCTGTGGTCTGCCATACAGTTCTAAAATTTTACGTGCTCCCAGTCTTCCTTGTTGGTTGATTGAAGGTTTGAAGCCGTCGATCGAGGATGTGGCGACAGTCACTCATTGTCGGCCGTCGCTGTTGCAGAAGCTGGATGTTGGCGCGCCTTCTTCTCGACACGGTCACCAGACGAAACGGGCTCTTGATGTGCGCCAGCTAATGCTTCCCGTCCGCGACACCATGTCAGAAACTATCATCGCAAGTCGAGCGCAATTACATGCTGCCAAACCCCGAAAGCGCGGCAACTCGCGGGAGCTTCACACCACACACCTGCTCCACTCGCTACTCCAGCCAGACTCTCCCATGCTCTGCCCGCGCTCCACGCGGCAGAGTTAACACTACCAAAGATCCTAAACACTTTCGTCCTCCACACGACCTATCGATGTATTCGTTCGATAGTATAGTTTTCCCTAGGCCAGACCCAGCGTATAAATACAAATAATATTCCCAAAACAAACCAATTATACATCGACATAAATGCATATATATACAAATAGTAAAACAATTACAATACACAAAGACACAGAAATGTCATATCTTGAGGTAACAAAACAAGGAAAAAATTATAGTACAATAGATGGAAATGGGAGGATATGCATTTCCGGCGTTACATTCCTTCTGTCGTAGGCTTCTCACAACACAAAATCAGCAGAGCAAGCAGCGTATTTCCCGCAGTGATCTGCAAGGATTGTGGTGGCGCAGCAGCGAAAGAAATTGATCTCCCAGTCCGTAGGACAGCCCAGTTCGCATTCCGTCTAGACATTACTCAAATTGCGTAAGGCAGCTGACAAGGCAGCTTCTTCCCAATCCGAGCATACACCGTCACTAATGACGTCTTCGACTGGACGTTAAACTCTGTTTATTTTCCCCGTAACACCTGCAGCTGGCGCTTGCCATCTGGTGCATTACTCATCACTCTTGGCAGGGTAACGTACTGCCGAATTCACGATCAATGCTATCTGGTCGTAAATCTCCGATTCCGTACTGAGTAATGAGGTTGGTGGAGACAGTCATGTTCATCAATGGTGACTATAATCGTGCAGCTGTAACACATCTTTTCTCAGGCCGAAGTTTGGTTTTCAGTCATCCTGTTAAAGATTCTGAAGGATTCATCGCATGTGATCCATAACCAACGGGCCTTGTGCGCTTTATATATTTCCTGATTGTGGGAATCGCACAAAAAAACATCTCTGCGGAGACCATACGACTAATTAATTGCACTCTCCGAATATATAAAGGGCGATCAAAAAGTTTGCGTTTGACGACGTTGTGAAGCGTGTGTGCACGATTCCGATGCGGGTATATGAGCACCGGCATGTAGGCAAGCGATTATTGTGACATTAGCGTCTTTACAACGTGCGAAGACGTGAACCGAGTCGACGTCATTACCAAATGCGTCAAACAGAACCAACATCCTGTTATTATTTTCTCGGCTGTCGAAGGACAGACACCGGTAGACATGCACCGGAGAACGGAGAATGTGTATGGAGCAACATGTCTGTCGAAAATCACCGTTGTGGAATCGTGCGCGACAAGGGGGCGCTCGCTACTTCATGACAACCCACGCGCCGATATCGCAAATTTCGTAAGGCAGAAGTTACAACAAGGCAGGTTGGAGACACTCTGGCACACGCCCTGCAGTTCTTCCACCAAGCGATTATCATCCCTTCAGTCCCGTAAAAAAAGGCTTAAATGGTTGACTATTCCTGTCGGACGAGTATACGCAGCAGGAAGTACGGACTTCTTCATGCAGGACACCGTTTCCCGCCAAACACGTATCTTTAACGGGATGTGTTGGCGGGATGATTGCCTCTACGCTTCCGGGAATTTAGCTGATTGGAATACCGATTCTGGACCGTACGGCCTTCGAGTAGAAACTTTTTCATCGCCCCTTTTAATATCACTAAATACGTCATAGAATTCTAAACGACGTAAGAATTATTATTGTATAGAATTTACAGTCCCATAAATCTTTACGGTTTTCTTTATTTTAGTCAGTGACTGAGACTATTAATGTTCGTCGTGTGTCGTATCATACCATTATCTGAAAACTGTTACCGAGCGAGATGGCGCAGTGGTTAGCACACTGGACTCGCATTCGGGAGGACGACGGTTCAATCCCGTCTCCAGCCATCCTTATTTAGGTTTTCCGTGATTTCCCTAAATCGTTTCAGGCGAATGCCGAGATGGTTCCTTTGAAAGGGCACGGCCGATTCCCTTCCCAATCCTTCCCTAACCCGAGCTTGCGTACGTCTCTAATGACCTCGTTGTCGACGGGACGTTAAACACTAACCACCACCACCATCTGAACGCTGTTGAAAGAGAACGCTTGAACTAGTTTGGAGGACGCATAATATTTGTTTTCTCTCCTTATACCAAATAACAAAACTAGTGTACTTTGAGGCCGTTTGCACACAGTCTGCCTTCGGCGGTGCTACGGCACGGACGTCTGTTTACGTCCCTGCCGGAGAAGTTTCGCGCTCGCGCAGTTGTTTACCTCTTCGGCGTACTCGCGCGTTTAGACGACTCGATATAGAATGGCACATGCATACCGAAAGTCGACTCTCAAGATTAGTTTTTCGAATGAATATGCGAGACCGAAAGCCTACGAAATAGAAAGGTTCCTACGAGACGAAGTTAAACCTGACTACAACGAACTTATCGGAATCCACCTCTCCATAGTGAGCAGTGTTGTTTACGTCAAGCTGATTAACGATGCAGTATGTGACAGAATCATCCGAGATACTAAACATGGACTCAAATTTCGGCACTCTGATGGACATGTTGGAGAAGTAACTATTGATCATGCAGGACTGGGCTTACGAAACATACGTATTTTCGAACTTCCCTTCGAGGTTCCGTCTGACTTGGTCGTTGACGCCTTACGCCCATATGGAAGAGTGCTTAGTCACGTTGAGGAAAAATGGTCCAACTTCACGACTTACCCCGTTCTATATGGGGTGCGTCAAATCAGAATAGAACTGACACAACATGTACCCTCGTACTTGTTCATCGGCGGATGCAGAGCTATAGTCATATACGATGGACAACCCTAAACATGCTCAGGCTGTGGGAAAGAGGGCCACGTCCGTTCCGAATGTATGCAGCGGAGGATAGTGCAAGTTCCAAACGGCGAACCCGTACCTCCGTCCACGTTGACGCCGCTGCCACTAACGTATGCGGACGCATTTCGAACGGATCCCATCCCGAAGAATGACCAGCTACCAAATCCTGACAGTTTACGGCAACCGACTGCGGCGGGGACCGCCTGCAGTGACGAAACGACGCACACCTCTGCCGCTCCGGCGCCGTCGACGCACTTAACCGAGCGGAAAGGATCGGTAGGAGAAATGGAAATTGATCCTGCTGTTGTGCCGACAGCTGCTTTCGTCCCTGAGCACCGGGAGTCACTTCCGCACTCGGATACGGAGGCGCACACGCGCAAACAACGATCGCCGAAGCGCCACAAGAAACGACGGCTAGCGCCGTCGGATACCTGCTTACTGCAGTCCACGCCAGACGGACTTGGGTGTAACGTCGATCCAGTGCATCCGGATGCGCAACGGGAGGTTCTACCTCCCACACAGCAGTCCGACGCGAATTATGCTCCACAGGGGTTGAATACAGACACACCGGACGGAAAGCCGACGGAAGGAGTCCCTCCACCCACCGCAGCACCGCCACCGCCTTCGGTCAGCCCGGCAGGAGAGACACGACGGGAGCTGGACCTCCAGCACAGGAACTGGGCCGACGACTCCGATACTGACCCCCACACCGACGACGCACCCACAATGGTGAGTGCTGCGTCCGCAGGATGTTAACCGCGCAGAAGATGCAAACTGACGCACAGACAGCATGTCACCGGGAAGAAGCACACACGTTACCATAGGCGTTCATGTGCGCTTTACGCACTGAGGAACAGCGGCAGGCATATCGAACAGCCTCTATTGATATTAATACGATCAGAACGCCTGTCAAATTGCAATTATTACGAGACATGTTGCATGCGTCAGACGTCGACATCGTTCTGCTGCAGGAAGTATGTGTTGAGAGCTTCCCTGACCTCTACGAGTACGATACGTACATTACACCTACGACTGACGGCGGCAGCGGAACAGCGATACTTCTACGTAGCGGCATAGTAGCCGAGGACGTGGTGTACCTGCCGTCAGCGCGAGGACTGGCGCTCACAGTGTTGGGAGTACGGGTCGTTAACATTTACGCACCGTCGGGGTCAGACAGACGGCGCGACCGATCCCGATTTTATGCAGAGGAGATTGCAACACTATTCTTAGGTCGGTATGAACATGTCTTATTTGGAGGCGACTTCAACTGCGTGCTCGCACCAAAAGATCAACACCCACGTTATACTTCGTGCCCGGAGCTGCGGCAACTCATACAGGACATGAATCTCATTGATACATGGGAGAAGATACATGGCGACAGACGTGGATACACCTACGTCACGAGTCACTCTGCAAGTCGTCTCGATCGCATCTACGTAACACGTCGTCTCGAACCTGCGATCCTCGATGCGGAATTGTGGCCTGTCGCCTTTTCAGATCACATAGCATATATATGCACGGTCTCCTTGAGTCGTCAACAAGTGTGGAGGAGTCGCAGTGTTTGGAAACTGAATATAGCACACCTTAGGGAACCTGAGTGCAAACGCTTAGTCGAAGACACTTGGCATGTGTGTGAACGACGCCTCCCGACATATCCGACGACGTTGCAGTGGTGGCTGGAATGCGTTAAGCCTGCATTGCGCCGAGCGTTAATTGCATATGGAAGGGAGCAGATGATGTGGCGGCGATACACGACGGAATTTTATTTCACGATGCTGCGCGAACTTTCTGTACAAGCACCTTCACAGGAGCGTCGTGCAGGTATAAACCGAGCACAGGCCCAAATAATTTCCATAACGCGCCGCCGACTGGAGGGTGTCGCAATCCGTGCAAGGGCCTTCGAACGAGTCCGTGGAGAATCCCCGTCGATGTATCACGTTATCAGAGAAAAACAACGTAGTCGCAGAACCTTAATACAGACGGTCGTACTGCCAGATGGTCGCCGCATGACAACGCAAAAAGACATTGCCAACGCTTTCGTGGAACACTACGGTCATCTCTATGAAGAAGCGGAACACGATCAGGCAGCCTTTCATGAGGTCCAACGAACGCTCTCCGCGTGTCTCGACGAGTCGGCCAACCTGGAGTTAACAGGTGAAATCACAGTTGACGACGTAATGGATGCGATTGATAAGGGAGCGTCGCACAAATCGCCGGGGCCCGACGGGTTTCCGTTAGAGTTCTATCGTACATTTAAAGATCTCATGACTCCACGATGGACTGCCATGTACTGCGAATTGATGTCTCCCAACGTGCCTCTTCCGCCCACCTTCGTGGAAGGAATGATCATCCCCATCCACAAACCATCTGGTGGCACAGGGATACAGGCCTACCGGCCACTGACCCTTCTTAATTGCGACTACAAGATCTACGCCAGGATACTTGCAGCACGCTTTAAACGCGTGATACGCCAAGTGATTTCACTCGACCAAACCCAGCTAGGAGGTGATAGCAATATACAAACGGCACTCAGCGACTACCGCGATGTTATCGCACTGGCTTCAACATGTCGTCTCCGGGGTGTATTGGTATCGATAGACTTCGATCGCGCATTTGACAGGCTGAGTCATGCTTATCTCACGGACGTGATGACGAAACTGAAGTTTCCGGACAGTTTTGTCACCGTCGTCATGAGACTACTCCACGGAGCCGCATCCAAAGTGCTCATCAACGGACGCTTGGTGGGGCCCATCACCATCTCACGATCGGTCAGACAAGGGTGCCCGCTGTCAACGATATTGTATGCCATCGCTGTCGAGCCGCTGCTTTGCGGGCTCCGGAATCGACTCCAAGGAATGACGATAAGGCACAACAAGTTTATATACCGAACATACGCAGATGACCTAGTGTTTTTAGCACGGTCAGGCGACGAGGCAAGAGCGGCCCTGCATTGGATTAATTTGTATTGTATGGCTACGGGAAGTCGCCTGAACATGGCAAAGTCGGGAGCGATGAACATCGGGAGAGGGCTCCCGACAGGAAGTGTAGCACCATTACAGCCGATCACCACGATGAAATGCCTAGGAATTATCTTCACAACAGACGTTCGACGCACGGCGGCACTGAGTTACAGACATCTTCTGCAAACAATTCGTGCGAGTGTCCGAAGTCACAGGTTAAGGGCACTGGATATGATACAACGAGTCACCTTTGCCAACACTTATCTAGCCTCTCGCATCCCCCATCTGGCACAAGTTCTTCCTATGCCGGTGGTGTTGGCCCGCCGAATCCTGGCGGCACTAGGATATTTTGTGAGCACAGGTCTGCTTTTTAAGGTAGGATACGAAACCCTCACCCTTCCTCGTAGTCGTGGAGGTCTTGGACTAGTCCACGTACGCGACCGAGCAGTGGCTATTTATGTAACCACGATGATAAAGATGTGGACACGACACCAGACAAGTCTGACGGGCAGCTTGATAGACGAACTCGCTCCACCTTCTCGTTCGGCTCCGGTAGCGGTGGCTCACATCTCACCATCGCTTGCCCATATGCGAACCTTCTTTGTGGAACACAGTTATGTACATATGGAACTACCAACAACCAGGACGGCAACGGCACGTGATATATATCACATCTTGACTCGACGACGGCCGAATAATGCCGTAGAGCGCCGCCAACCAACGGTTACGTGGTCAGTGGTATGGCGTACAGTGCACCACCCACACCTTGATACGGGAACGCGCGCACTGTGGTATCAGGTGGTCAATGGGAAATACGTGACTCGTTCCAGGTTGCATACAATTCATATGGCGGACGAGCAACTGTGTCCGCAGTGCAATGTTATAGACACTGAGGAGCATCGCCTGATATGCGGTCCTTCGGCGGACGTATGGTGTTTGGTAAAAAAAATGATCGCCTTCCTCCTTCGGGTGGGGCCGCAAACAATAGAACCGCGCACACTACTTCTCCCAGATAGGACGTATTATCCCCGAACGAAGACAAACGCAGTGACTTGGATTCGCGGTTTGACTGTGCGTTATCTTTTCCGAGACGGCAGTAAGAATGTGCTTGACTTTTGGGCCTTACTACAGGAACACCACTCACAGCTTATGAGACATCCGAGATATCGATCATATTACGCAAATTTTTTAGGGAGTGCCTTGCTTGATCCCCCACCCAGTTGGGGTGTCCCGGGTAGGAGAATGTAATTATTGTCTATAAGTAGCAGAACAAGAAAGGACCAGGACAGTGGAGAGGATCCACAAACACACGTGAAGACGTACCCGACACCAACGCGAGGTATGACGGGATTAGCGAGGTACGCGCCTAAAAGAGGAACGTCGAACGTTATTGTTTTGTACTGACAGAAGCAGGATATTTTATTTTATTTTTTTTCACTATTATGTAAAAAACAGTTCACTTATTTACGTTTCCCAGAAAAATTTTGTTTTATAAAGTCATCGTCTTATATATTTACAGAAAAAGCGCTAGAAGCAGTTTATGTTTGTTATTGTTACAAAAAAAAAAAAAAAAGTGGTTAGCGTTCCAGCCCTGTAATTGCTGGATCGCTGGATCGAGTCCCGTTCGTCAATTTTTTTTTTTTTTAATTCTAACACAGTCATTTTCTTTTAAAAAAAAAGTTGGTAGAGCACTTGCCCGCGAACGGCAAAGGTCCCGAAAAAAAAAAAAAAGAAAAAAAAAAAAGAAGGGCACGGCCGATTCCCTTCCGAATCCTTCCCTAACCCGAGCTTGCGCTCCGTCTCTAATGACCTCGTTGTCGACGGGACGTTAAACACTAACCACCACCACCATCTGAACACTGTTGAAAGAGAACGCTTGAACTAGTTTGGAGGACGCATAATATTTGTTTTCTCTCCTTATACCAAATAACAAAACTAGTGTACTTTGAGGCCGTTTGCCCTTCCGTTGAGGGGGTTCTCGTGCTTTTAATTTTCAGTGACTTCTTATACATCTTATTTTAGTGATTGCTAGCCAGGGACAAACGTCAGATTCGGAGAACCGTATTTTCCGGCACCACCGCAAGACCAGCAACCGGAAATTTCTGTGTGGAAAAAATTACAGAAAATAAGTCTCATTTCGGAAAATAAACATTCGCTGCTAACGTATGATAGGTACGAATGAGCTGTGGTGAGCTGGCGCCAGTGTTGGTTTGTTCGTGTATCGTTGAGATCTATTGTGGTTGAGCTAGATCTTTGCTTCCCGCGTGTCTTATCTTCCGGGTTGGCTGGCGAAGCGAGTTGGTTGTGAGCCTTCGACGGGTAACCGTCGAGATCACGTCCATTCGCAGGGAGACGAGTGTCAACGGCTGCCGAACGAGCGTGATGACCGTTATATGTTGTGGTGTGAAATTAGTTGGGCGTTTGGCCGACGGGCAGCTTGGAGACACAAGTTCTGTGACTTCGCTGGGAACAAAATTTGAAGGGAAGCGGTGGAGCTGTGGAACCCGCTCCCTCTCATTGTGTACCTGGTATGAAGTAAGTCGTCGTAATTGTGCTAGTTCACCGACGCACTCAGAGCCATTTAAACGTTATTATTATGGTGAGACTTTCATAGTCGAACCTTAAGACAGGGTGGAAGAGTTCAGTTGGCTTAATTAAATGGTGGCCGTTATTTGAAAGTTTTAGTAGTGCTTTGTGTCTCTTGCAATCAAATGATTTTATGTTGCCGTTTTTAAAGCCTGCACTGTATTAATACAACTGCCCATGTAAGTCAAAGGCTCTGCCGAGTGTTTGTATGTTTCAGAGTTTTTGGAATGTCTTTGTGATTCGGGCAGAAACTTTTGATTGTGCCAGCGCCTTGGAGGGGAGTGAAATGTCAACCCAGGCAGTGTTTAAGAATCTGGTCACTATCGGGAGTTGTTCACATATCGCCTTCCGAAGTATGGTATTTATCTTCCTTTCACCAAGGTGGTTTAAGCTGGTGGATATATAAATACATATTGCATGTAACCTATATGTACATAAATTTGTTTCCTTTTGTCATTGAGTCAACCTTTACTTGTAATTGTTTTATTATATATGTTTTCAGGGAAATCCTATATGGGAGTTTGAATTTCTGAAGTTTGTCAGTAATACTGTTTTCTTAGTAAGGGTCTGTTTGAGTACTGAGTCAGTTGGGTTTCTAACTGTGTTTGCAAAGCTTTATCTAGTGGCTCGTCCAAAATCTGTAATTCTCAGATTTTTTAAGGCGTAATGTCAATAAATTGCCTTCATTATACAGTGTGACCACCAACCATGATTCCATCCAGCTTCCTCTTTCATAGTATTTAAGACATGGTATGAAAGTGTGGTACGATTAAGGAATCACGTGTCAACGACTGTACAGTGTTGTTTCTTACTAAATTATTGCTTCCTGTGGCTCAGTTATTGCACTTAAATCACTGAAAACCAATATACAGGGTGATTCAAAAAGAATACCACAACTTTAGGAATTTAAAACTCTGCAACGACAAAAGGCAGAGCTAAGCACTATCTGTCGGCGAATTAAGGGAGCTATAAAGTTTCATTTAGTTGTACATTTGTTCGCTTGAGGCGCTGTTGACTAGGCGTCAGCGTCAGTTGATGCTAAGATGGCGAGCGCTCAACAGAAAGCTTTTTGTGTTATTGAGTACGGCAGAAGTGAATCGACGACAGTTGTGCAGCGTGCATTTCGAACGATGTATGGTGTTAAACCTCCTGATAAGTGGTGTATTAAACGTTGGTATAAACAGTTTACAGAGAATGGGTGTTTGTGCAAAGGGAAAAGTTCTGGACGGCCGAGAACGATGGTGATGAAAATGTAGCACGCATCCAGCAAGCATTTGTTCGCAGCCCAGGAAAATCGACTCGCAGAGCTAGCAGAGAGCTGCAAATTCCACAATCAACTGTATGGAGAGTCCTACGAAAAAGATTAGTTATGAAACCTGAACGTCAACTACCCGAGGCGATGGATCGGCCGCCAGGCAGCCCGTGACAGAGCACTTCATCACTGGCCTCCAAGAAGCCCTGATCTTACCCCCTGCGATTTTTTCTTATGGGGGTATGTTAAGGATATGGTGTTTCGGCCACCTCTCCCAGCCACCATTGATGATTTAAAACGAGAAATAACAGCAGCTATCCAAACTGTTACGCCTGATATGCTACAGAGAGTGTGGAACGAGTTGGAGTATCGGGTTGATATTGCTCGTGTGTCTGGAGGGGGCCATATTGAACATCTCTGAACTTGTTTTTGAGTGAAAAAAAAACCTTTTTAAATACTCTTTGTAATGATGTATAACAGAAGGTTATATTATGTTTCTTTCATTAAATACACATTTTTAAAGTTGTGGTATTCTTTTTGAATCACCCTGTACATTACAGTGAAATGTCTGGACTGACTGCTCACAGCAGGATGGGACAGAATCACACACAGTGATTCTAGAAACAGAAAGAGATGATGTAGACCGATACAAATCTTTACCTTTGCTAACAATGTTCAAGAATTTTTTTGTTAAGGCAATATTTAGAATGGTAGTCCAACAAATCATTACATATAATACGTAGTCAGACCTGATAACTTTGCTGCTGACGAATCCTCTCGTTTAAAAACAACATAGTGAGTACTGTTTGGTAACACTTTTTCAGTGTAATACGATACCTCTTCGTACATGCCGTATATACGTATTTTTTGCATTAGGGTACGTGAGGAACTGTAACGAAAGCTTCATGGAAGTCAAGACATACCTAAGAAACATCTCGCCAACAAATGATCACGTGGAAGACAAAAAAGTCGTTGTTCTAGAATCTTCAGTGTAACCAATTTTAGATTTAATAAACCAGTAAGGGTGCAGCTGTTGCCGCTGGAGCGAGCGCCCCCTGGTTTACGATGCGCTACAAAACTGGATCAGAGTTTACTCTCCTCTCAAAACTTTGCTTAACAAGCATAACCCTAACGCAGTTTACGCGCGGTCCTAGGAATGAAATTTAATTTGCAGCGCTCGTACTGAACGCTGCAGGCTCATTCCGCTAGATGATCTTTGCTCATTCATCAACATCTCAATAGCGCATCTCGAGAGCTTGTGCAAGTTTACTAGCGTGTTGCGCGACACAGACTTCACTTCATCTTACGAGATCCGTCGTAGTTCGAAGCTACGCTGAATTTTCGACATCATTACGGGAATCATGCTCTCATTTCTCATTCTTTAGTTATAACTTCGAATGTTAAACTTATCTTACAAGGTTAATACTAAGCGAACGACAACATATGACCTTATTTAAAAAAAAAGAAAGACAGAGTCAATGTCTGAGGACACAAATAACGTGTGAGAGATGATAATGGTGCAAACAGTTTTTCGTTTAAAGCCTTTATTTAGATTTGCTGTATTTTAAGTTTCGTTCTACTAGGCACATTGTTCGGATGAGAAATTAGGGTATTAGCTGAAGGAAGCACATTAAAAACTCTCCTGATCATTTCCAAAGAGCGCGTAACATTTCATCGTAATGCTTCGGTAGTATAAGAAAGGAGAGCACAGGATATCATTTTCCAATTTCATTCGTAAATCTGATACACACTTGTCTTCCTGTAACCTACGACCGACGAAGGGATAAAATTCTACGAGTATGCACGTGGAAGTGATCGTTTTAGGAAAACTAGAAAATGTGAAAAGGGAAAAGTAAAGGCTTTATCTAGATGTATTGGCGGTAAATGAAGCGAAATAAAAAGAAGATAAGGGATTTCTGGTCCTAGAAATATAGAGTACTATCAACGGCGGTAGAAAATGTTATAAAGAGAGTGGGATTCGTAATGAATATGAAAGTATGGCAGAGAAAAGTGTGAAAAGTTCAGTGACAGGGTTGTTCTCATCAGGTCTGATGGCAAACCAACGCCAATAACGATCGTTCAGGTATAACTGCCAACATCGCAAGCAGAAGATGAAAAAAGTAAGGAAATATATGAGGATACTGAACGCGTAATTCAGTATGTAAATGAAGATGGTAATCTAACAATCATGGGGGACTGGACCGTGATTGTAGCGGAACCGAAGAAAGGGATACACGGGTGGACACCGGCTGGGCAGTAGGAATGAGAGAGAAAAAAAAACTGAGTCCTACAATAAATTGCAGATAGTAAGAGTGAATACTCTATTCAAGAATCACATGAGGAGGAAGTGTACTTCGAAGTGCCCCAGAGACACGGTAAGGTTCCAGCTGGATTAAATCATGGTCAGAAAGAGATTTTGAGATCAGATAGTACACTGCAAGGCATACCCAAGAGCAGATATAGACACTGATCATAATTTAGTGATTATGAAGAGTAGAATGAACTTCAGAGAATCGTGTGGAAGGAAGTGGAGTGTTGAAGTAGTGAGGAATGACGAAACGCATTTGAAGCTATCTAAGGATCTGAATACTGTGGTAAGATGTATCACAGTAGGCAGTTCAGTTGAAGAGGAATCAACAGCTCTAAAAATAGCAATCACAGATGTTGGAGGGACAAACATAGGTACAGGAAGTTAACTGCGAAGATGAAATACCTCAGTTGATCGAAGAAATATTTCTGTTGTTCGACGGAAGGATGGAGCATACAAATTTCAGGGCAAGACAGGAATACAGCAATATAAATCACTGAAGAAGAAGTAAATATGAAGTGGAGGACAGCTAAGGAGAAATGGCTGTAGGAAAAATCTGAAGCAATTAAATAAGAAATGATAGTTGGAGGGACTGACTCAGGATTCAGAAAGGTCGAAACGAACTTTGGTCAAATTGAAAGCAAGGTTGATGACGTTAAGAGTTCAGTATGAATTCTACTGTTAACCGCAGAGGAAAGAGCGGATATGTGGAAAGAGTAACTGAAGGCCACTATGAGGAACTTGTCTGATGACTTGATAGAAGAAGAAATTGGACTCATTAAGAAAGACACAGGGGATCCCATATTAAACTTAGAATTTAAAAGAACTCTGGAAGATTTGAGAACAAAAAAAGCAGAAGGGATAGACGACATTTCGTAGAAATTTCTCAAGACATTGGTGGAAATGACAACCGAACGAATATTGAAGTTGGTGTGTAGACTCTATGAGACTGGCAATATATCATCAGACTTTCAGAATGTGGCGAAACAAGCGCTGTATCATTTCAGAGATGCAAAGACGAGCGAGTGTGGCGGGACTTAACCAGTTCACTTCTACTAAGGTCACGTCATCATAACGCCACTGTGCGTAGCGAACAAGTAGTTCGCCATAATTTAAGAATGAAATTAAAATTAAAGAAGCTTTTCCCAACTTTGTCAACGAGTGCTTCAGTATATTAATGTTCAAATCAAAGAGTGCTCAGGTGCATATCTGTCCCTAAATACACTCCTGGAAATGGAAAAAAGAACACATTGACACCGGTGTGTCAGACCCACCATACTTGCTCCGGACACTGCGAGAGGGCTGTACAAGCAATGATCACACGCACGGCACAGCGGACACACCAGGAACCGCGGTGTTGGCCGTCGAATGGCGCTAGCTGCGCAGCATTTGTGCACCGCCGCCGTCAGTGTCAGCCAGTTTGCCGTGGCATACGGAGCTCCATCGCAGTCTTTAACACTGGTAGCATGCCGCGACAGCGTGGACGTGAACCGTATGTGCAGTTGACGGACTTTGAGCGAGGGCGTATAGTGGGCATGCGGGAGGCCGGGTGGACGTACCGCCGAATTGCTCAACACGTGGGGCGTGAGGTCTCCACAGTACATCGATGTTGTCGCCAGTGGTCGGCGGAAGGTGCACGTGCCCGTCGACCTGGGACCGGACCGCAGCGACGCACGGATGCACGCCAAGACCGTAGGATCCTACGCAGTGCCGTAGGGGACCGCACCGCCACTTCCCAGCAAATTAGGGACACTGTTGCTCCTGGGGTATCGGCGAGGACCATTCGCAACCGTCTCCATGAAGCTGGGCTACGGTCCCGCACACCGTTAGGCCGTCTTCCGCTCACGCCCCAACATCGTGCAGCCCGCCTCCAGTGGTGTCGCGACAGGCGTGAATGGAGGGACGAATGGAGACGTGTCGTCTTCAGCGACGAGAGTCGCTTCTGCCTTGGTGCCAATGATGGTCGTATGCGTGTTTGGCGCCGTGCAGGTGAGCGCCACAATCAGGACTGCATACGACCGAGGCACACAGGGCCAACACCCGGCATCATGGTGTGGGGAGCGATCTCCTACACTGGCCGTACACCACTGGTGATCGTCGAGGGGACACTGAGTAGTGCACGGTACATCCAAACCGTCATCGAACCCATCGTTCTACCATTCCTAGACCGGCAAGGGAACTTGCTGTTCCAACAGGACAATGCACGTCCGCATGTATCCCGCGCCACCCAACGTGCTCTAGAAGGTGTAAGTCAACTACCCTGGCCAGCAAGATCTCCGGATCTCTCCCCCATTGAGCATGTTTGGGATTGGATGAAGCGTCGTCTCACGCGGTCTGCACGTCCAGCACGAACGCTGGTCCAACTGAGGCGCCAGGTGGAAATGGCATGGCAAGCCGTTCCACAGGACTACATCCAGCATCTCTACGATCGTCTCCATGGGAGAATAGCAGCCTGCATTGCTGCGAAAGGTGGATATACACTGTACTAGTGCCGACATTGTGCATGCTCTGTTGCCTGTGTCTATGTGCCTGTGGTTCTGTCAGTGTGATCATGTGATGTATCTGACCCTAGGAATGTGTCAATAAAGTTTCCCCTTCCTGGAACAATGAATTCACGGTGTTCTTATTTCAATTTCCAGGAGTGTATATGATTTTAAGAAAAAGTACGTGTTGCTAAATAACAAATCTAGAAAGCCAAAAATTGATCAGAATGTGCGAATGTATGTCCAAATTAACTGGTACAGGTCTCAACTTGATCGGAACAAGATTTTAGTCAGAATCCACGTTTTCAGGAAAAATTGAAGGCGCTAAATATTAAACTTAGAAAGATGAAAATTTGTGTGAAGCTTCAGTTTGATATAAAAACAGTAACTTTGTGAACAATTAAGCTACCTTTAATAGTTTTCCAGTAATTTAATGAAAACTAAACTTGGAACAAAACGTTCTTATTTTTAGTAGATTAAGTATCATTTATATTAAAGATAGAAAGTTTTGATTTCAGTACCTGATGAAATCCATTAAATACTAGAGTTGTAACAAATTTCAAGACTTTGATGTAAATAACAGTCAATATAAGGTCCCTTAAAGTTGAAGTGTAGAGGTCATGTTCTACTGTCAGTTCCGTTCTAAAAGTTCTAGACGGCGAAGTTTAAATGCAGTCGAGCTAAAACTTTTTTCTGCGATAAAAGCCTACTGAGCTCCATTTACACAAAAATTAAGAATATTCAAAATTGAATCATGACAGTGTTCTAAAATATTAGGTCTCCGAGAAAGTGGCCATTTAGAGGCTATACCGGGGCCATAGAGCGGATGACAGCAGGTGGTCCCTTGGCCGTCCGCTGCGCCCATATATAAATACCGCCTGAGAGGCGTGAGTGTGTGAATTCCAAAGGGACAAAATTCCTGAGGTCATCGGCCCCTAGACTTACACACTACTTAAACTTACTTACGCTAAGAACAACACACACACCCATGCCCGAGGAAGGACTCGAACCTCCGCCGGGAGAGGTCGCGCAATCCGTGTCATAGCGCCTCTAACCGCGTGGCCACTCCGCGCGGCTGTTTGAGGCGCAGCGAGGGACTTCACTCCGCGCCCGGCTGCCATACAGTCCGCGTCAGTCCAAAGCCGGCTTACGCGCTGCCTCGAGTGACGACACAACTTGGCCGCTACTAAACGCATGTTTTTAGTAATCATAGAAAGTGAACTCGCAAGGACTGTGCACCGTCATGAATAGCTAAGATTTCGCGGAAGTAACTGTTTGTGCTCCGCCCTTAATGTTAACAAAAACGCGTGGTAAGTGGCAACATTATTTTCCACTTTTGTAGCGAGCAATTAACTTTGATTATCAGAAGTCGGGGTGAAAGACCATTTAATTTGAACTTATCGTAGAGGTCGACTCTGAATTGCTTATAGTGCTGTTTATGATAGAGACGTCATATTTTTATTACTATTATCATCAGGAATATTACTACGTTGCGCGTGGGACTGTTTATCAGATTTATCTATCAATTAGAACTCAAAATCTTCATTTATAATCATAGTTCCTGATCCGCTGAGTAAACAGAGAATAGAAACATTTCTTTCAGTGGGCAAGACAAGAATGTGGAACTGCAGACTGGAAAATATGGTCAGCATGTTCTCCATCGCTTTCTAGCTGACCACGGAAATAGTTATCACGCCCTTGTAGAAGACAGCAAACAGTATTTCCAATAACCTGTTCCTTATTATTAACCCCCTTCCCGCAAGAAGACTATGATCCGCACAATTCCAAAGATAGCAAGGGCACACTCAGAGTAACACGTCACACATCCAAGCAACTGTCAAGAATAATATACTGAAGAACGGGAAAGAAAACTGAGAATCTGCAATATGAAGATCAGATTAGGGAACGGCACCACAAAATCAGGTCTGACTGCGCTCGACAGTAGAAGCAGGGCTGAAGAAAATTCAAGATGTGCTCGTAGGATTTGTCCATCTAGAAAAAACGTTCGACAGTATAAAATGGTGCAAGATGTTCGAAATTCTCAGGAAAACAGGAGTAAGCTACAGGGAAGACGGATGATACACAATATGTGCAAGAAGCAAGAGGGAACAATAGGATTGGAAGACCAAGAAGGGAGTGGTAGGATAAAAAGGGTGTAAGACAGAGACGCTGTTCAAGCCATATGTCGAAAAAGCAGTAAAGGAAATGAGAGAAACTGGGATTAAAATTCAGGGTGAAAAGATATCAACGAAAAGATTCAATGATGACATAGCTACACTCAGCCACAGTGTGGAAGAATTACAGGATCCATTGAATGGAATGAACAGCCTGATTATAGATTATGGACTGAGAATAAACCAGAGACAGACAAAACTAACGAGCAGCAGCCGACATGAGAACACTGAGAAGCTTGATACTTAAATGCGGGCTCAGAAATTCTGCTGCCTTGGAAATGAAATAGCCCGTGACGAACGAAACAAGAAGGGCACAAAGAGCAGACTAGAAGAGGGCCCTCCTGGCCAAGAGAAGTCTACTGGTGTGAAACATAGCCTGAATTTGAGGAAGAAATCTCTCAGAATGAACGTTTGGAGCACAGTGCTTTTTCATGGCTTCTTCATCGCGTTTTCATGTTACAGGCATTTGCATCACCCATGTGAGGTTTTGGAATTGTAGTTCGCCCTCCAATTCCCTGCTTTTGGAGCTGTCTTGATGTTGTTCTGGTGATGGCATGGTTCGCGAGTGCAACACCGAGTTCTGCTGTAACTTTTGGGCTGTCGTCCTCTTTATTTTTCGTCACAGTTCTCTTGAATGACCGTCCGCCACTACCATGCAACACACATTTTCGTCGACATTATGACATAGTAGATGATGTTTTTCCGCTTTCCCTGCATGCTGTGTAAACTTTCGATTCGGTGCATCTTGAAACACCAAACACTTCGGCGAACTTGGACACGGGAGCAACCCCCCCTCCCCCCCCCCCCCCCCATTACGAGCACCAACAATCTTACCGCTTTCGAATTCACTTGGCCCCGACATAACGCACTCACAACTACCTAAAATACTTCTATGACCACCACTGACACTTGCAACATATTGAGGACATTGCAGAGGTGCCGTTCGTGATCAAATACAACAACGCAACCTGCAGGCTTGGACAGCATCTACATTTAGGTTCAACCATACATTTCTCTCTGTTTCTCCATACATTTGCCGAACTCCTGTATGTACATGTGTGTGTGTTTGTGCTGACTTGCTTAGCTTCTCTTTGGTACATCATGTACTGTAATAGTCTCATCAGAAAAGTGAGATAGAAGGGTGGCAGCGGGGCCTACGAATCCACTGCCCAGTATCACTGAAATCCATCAGTTCTTGTGTCTCAGAAAATACTGTGAGTTCACCTGTAATTATGAGGTAACTCGAATAGAATGACGACCACCATGAATTTCTAACACAGCGGCGTGTCGAAATCTCAATTCTCTTTTCAACATCCCATCCTAAAAGCCTTGTTACAACGCAATCGCCGGCCGGTGTGGCCGTGCGGTTCTAGGCGCTACAGTCTGGAACCGCGGGACCGCTGCGGTCGCAGGTTCGAATCCTGCCTCTGGCTTGGATGTGTGTGATGTCCTTAGGTTAGTTAGGTTTAATTAATTCTACGTTCTAGGGGACTGATGACCTAAGCAGTTAAGTCCCATAGTGCTCAGAGCCATTTGAACAACGCAAACTGATAGTTATAATATGTGTCAACCACGAAAAAATTTTTGATTCATCCACACAACAACGTTAATAATGGATGAAGAATCGTCGACCTACAAAATACTGTCCCACACTGAAAAAAATTATAGAATAATTATTACAGGAAACATTCACAGCTTTTTCCCTCTAGTGTTAATTTCAACTGTTCACAGCCCTGCTTCACAGAATGATCAATATATTTATTATAATTTGCTCATCACCGACCACTACATAAAAAGTCACCACTGTTATTCCATGTTTGTTTTGTTTTCCTGTCTTTCTCACGTGGACACGAGGCACATCTTGATCTCTTCTCCCCCATTCACTTCTCTTTCAAAATTGTTGCTGAAAATACTACCAGATGTTGAAATGCACTTACGTTTACTGCATCTGTTATGGTCTTGGTTCCTTTGTGTGATTTCCGTAATCGTCTTCTTATTTCGGGTGCAGCAATTTCTTTAGCAAGGTCTCTTACAAACTTCCTACTTGCTCTGTTCTTTTCTTCACCTGATAGAAATTATGTTCCTGTGCAGAATACGGGCACTGATAGCTGCCATTTCTATCACGTCAAAAAAATAAAAAAAATAAACGCCAGCAAGAGGCGAATCCTCGTAGCTCATTTAGTTACATACTGCCTTGCCATCATGGTGACAGTGTCTATTCCAGATTTTGTGCTGTTGTAGAATAAAAAAACCCTTTGACTTTTTTTCATCTGGACAGCTCTTGAATGTTTCACATTTCACCCTGTGTCGACAATAGAATGACGACTTTTCCGTTTCCATAAAACAAGGGATGCAATTAGCATTTTCCCGGTTATCCCGACGGTTCTGGATAAAACTTCTGTAGCGTTGTATGGCAGAATTTTCATTTCGTATGTACTAACGATTAGAGCGGAGCTATCTCAAAAGGTAGAAGTTCTCTCTCTCCAGCTCTTGGCCAAGTTCATAGCTACAGAGGAAATTATCAGTCCTGTTGCTTTACTCCTCTCAAGTGATCTACCATGTCGCTAACCACTGTCCTGACCTGCTGGGTCTCTCTGACGCTACCTACTCCCCTCTATACATTTATCCATTTACTATGTACTTTGCCTCAGGGTCTACAGCCGCCCATATTTTTATCCCATGTTTCCTGGCTTAGGTGGTATATGCACTTCGAAGCCACACCTTCCGCTAAATGTGCACAGATGCTCGTCCACTGTAAAATTATCACCTACTATACAGCATGAAATACAAGTTTCAACGAACATCTCAAATACAGCTCCTACAGCTTCTCTTTTATTTTTCGAGATTTCTTTTCTCGTCTAGTGTGTAGCCTTATCATCAAATCCCAGACATCGTAGTAAATCTCCAACCCTAATTCTACTCATGATTGTTCGGAACAACGGAATTCCGTATTCATGAAGAGACTTACCATTGCCCATCTCTGCATACATCTTTTCGAAATTAGGGGCACTTTGAATAATGGACATGAAATCATCTTCCAAAATCTTCATGTACCGTTCGGTAGTCACTGTGCCATTATGGAATAGCGCACCGATTATTCGGCGACTAGACATTGCACACCACAGTCACCCGTTGAGAGTGAAGAGGCTGCTACATTGCGAAATGCGGATTCTCAGTCCCCCAGATGAGCCAATTTTGCTTATTGTCGAACCCATCCAAATGTAAGTGGGCTTCGTCGCGAAAACAAGGCATGCACGCGAATACTAATTCTCTTCATGTTCCGCTGCCAACCGTGCAGTTTGAACGCTCTGACACAAACCGTTGAGAAGTTACGACGATTTTAATCCATATAGTACAATAACTGTCATCCTGTACCTAATGTTATTTGTTGCACTTAGAAACCTAGGTGTATTACCTTCATTAACAGCTGCATCGCATATTTACTAGAGTACTAGCGTTCGAAAAGAAATCCGATCAATTTTGGATATACGATAAATCGCACAAATCTGCGGGAATTACAATTACGACCAACTTAAATTGGAAAGACCACATAGATAATATTGTGGGGAAAGCGAAACAAAGACTGCTTTGTTGGCTGAACACTTAGAAGATGCGACAAACTCACTAAAGAGACAGCCTACATTACACTCGTCAGTCCTCTGCTGGAATATTGCTGCGCGGTATGGGATCCTTACCAGGTAGGATTGACGGAGGACATCGAAAAAGTGCGATGAAGGGCAGCTCGTTTCGTGTTATCGCGCAATAGGGGTGAGAGTGCCACTGATATGATACGCGAGTTGGGGTGGCAGTCACTGAAACAAAGGCGGTTTTCTTTGCTGCGAGATCTATTTACGAAATTTCAATCACCAACTTTCTCTTCCGAAAGCGTAAATATTTTGTTGATACCCACCTACGTAGGGAGAAATGATCATCATAATAAAATATGAGAAATCAGAACTCGAACGGAGTGATTCAGATATTCCTTTTTCCCACGTGCCATTCGAGAGTGGAATGGTAGAGAAGTAGCATGAAAATAGTTCAATGATCCCTCTGCCAATGACTTAAGTGTGATTGCAGAGTAACCATGTAGATGTAGATGTAGATGTATATGTCGAGTTTCATACACAGATTTTAAGAGGGTTTAATGTCGAAGAAAACTGGTTAAAACGTATCTATTGAAATAAGAACTGCAGGAATTTTGATTAGTACACTCTGTCAATTTCCATTAATTTAATGTAATTCTGTATAGATCTACCTGCAGACTGCAGAAACGAGCGGTTATTACACAGTAAACGAAATAAGTTTAAAATATAACCACACATCATTCTTCAGGTATATGAGGAAAATCGGAAAGTCCGTCTTAATAACAGGTTGCTTCGTGGTGCTACCACAGCATCATTCGCAGTCAGTGGAGAGCGTGGACCACGTGTGGAGCTCCACACGGAGACCGCTGCACCGCAGCCCGCTCTGTGGACGCGTTTGTCTACGCAGCGTGGTCGGCCGTTAATCGCTGACCTCGATAGCCATCTGTCGCCAGAGCTTTGAAGCTCCAAGACTCTCAAGTACCAAGACCTACACCGGCGGTGACCGGAACGTTTAGGGAACATTGCGACAGCGTAGTTCGGGATGATGACGTCTTTCAAATAGAGAGACATTGTCCAGAATTTGACACAATGAGATTAAAAACAGTGTGTTGCATAGTGATAGACTCCGTCACTTAACTTCATTGACTGGTGATTTCGTATCAGTTATCACAGTCTCGAGTACAATGGGGTCCAAAATTAAAGCAACAAATGGAAATTTTGCAAGGTAGCAGTTATTTTGGCAGAAAACAGTATAAACCCGTGAGAGTAAAGTAGAAACAATGTAAAGGGTACAGAACGTAATCAACTGCAACATGCATAACGGTAGACAAAAATTTCCTTCGTTTTCTTCCAGCTTCACGGATTTGCAAACACAGTCTGACAACTGGTTAGTGCGCTCAGTGTGGGATGTGAACTTCTGGCAACAATACAGGCCTAACAATCACGGGACATGCTGTGAGTGATGTCATGAACCTCATGTTGAGGTAATAACGCCCATTCTTTCTGCACAGCTGCTCATAAGCTCTTGGAGAGTGGTTGGAGGATGGTGCCGTGATGCAACTCGTCTCTCTAGTGCATCCCAGACATGCTCTGTGGGATTGAAACCGGGAGAGCGAGCAGGCTACGCCATACGCGCAGTATCTTCCGTTTCGGAAAAAAAAACATCATCCACCTGTGTTTTGTGAAGTCGGGCATTATCGTCCATCAGTATAACGTCTGGGCCCACAGCACCTCGCAACGAACCTGAGATCCCAACATCCCCTCACGGTACCTGACAGCTATTAAATCTTGCTGAATCGCCCGTACAATCTCATGAAGAGGTGTTCGAATGGGCAACATTATCCTTGTCCATCTGTTAGACATCCTACTCGATATCGGTCTCTTTCAATAATGATGCGGTTCTAAGATCATGTTCCACGTTCCCTCCAGATGCGAGTCTATCGAAAATCACTCTCCACACCATATCGGGACTTACCTGTGAAAAGAACATTGGCCTACCGCTCGATCGTCCATGTGGCATGTTGGCGGCTCCACTCTAGACGTTCCCTTCTATGAAGACGCGCTAGAGGTAAACAGACATCAGGTCTCCTACAATAAAGGCCACTCTGTTGAAACCTTCTGTACACCGTTTGCCTCGATACGACGTGTCCAGGGGATGCTGCGAGGTCAGATGCCAGTTGCAGTGCAGTACTAAGGCGGTACCGTCCTACCCGTGCAGCTGATGTCACACGCGGTCGGCCCTATCCTGGTCTCCGGGATACAGTTCTATCTCTATAAACTGTCGCCTCATCCGAGAAACAACAGAACGATTCACATTAAGCCATCGGGCCACATCAGTTTGCGACTCTCCTGCTTCCATTCTCCTGCAGAGAGTCTGTAGGCGCCTTCTCTGTCCCATACAGCACCATCCACAGCGATTGTTGATGTGGGACTACCCTGCAAACACTACCCCGCTTGATAGGAGCCCTGACATGTTGGCGTCGTTGTCTGTTAATCGGATTGCTCTCTTCCGTGCAGAACACGATGGTAGTGACATCTGTCGACAGTTTGTATTGTTATGTTGTGAATTAGACACAGGATGGCGAAAAAGCAGCTTCTTGGTTTAGTTTTGGCCACCAGTATTTATGGAATGGTTAGTGACGATATTATCGTTCCATCTAAAAAGATTGGATTTGATTATTGCATATGTATTATCATTCTATTATACCTATATAAATGGTAGAAAGAACCAGTGTCTTACGAATAAAAGATATATATTATGAAATAGCAATAAAGTAAAACGTACCAGCTGATTATTCGACGTTACTCTTTGATCCCAAATCTTATATTAAAAAGGAGGAAGAGTCAGACCATCCAAAATTGTAAAATAAAAGTTGACTTTTTTACATGTTGATGAATAAAGTACACGACATTAATTACATAGTATTTTATTTTATAGATTCATTGCAATAACAATGTAACGCAAAACTTGATAAAAAACAGTACATTTAGTTTGTCCACCAAGAGAAAAAATACTTGAATTCTTAAGAGAATGAAACTGTGTGTAACTCTGGAATGTCCAGAGCAACAAATACTCCATTTGACTACATTCTAAACATTGTCTGGATTCCTCAGTCACCTAACCTAAACCCGCGCATATGTGTATAGTATGATGAATGCCATTCGCAGACCATAAAGACATTATATAATATTTGCAGACTTCTTTTCGAATAATCTTGGAAATAAGTCCCATTTGTACTGTCATAATTGAGTATAGCGCCATTCCAAACTATCGTTTTGACACTAATATCTAATGTTATCGATTACACAGGCCAATTAAAAAAATTTTTCTTAAACTTTTTTTTGTACTTTGATAGTTGATCTTTATAGATTGTTATGAGCTGAATACAAATATAGCCTTAGTTTTTTTTTTGTATCACCCATAGTTTTCGAGCAATATGCTTTTTACTAAATGGTATAAAAATCCTACGCTATACGGTAAATGGGGAAATTAATGAAACGCTTTGTTTCAACATAAACGTGGTTTGTATTTACAGTTACCTACTTAAATGGTTCAAATGGCTCTGAGCACTATGGGACTAAACTTGTGAGGTCTTCAGTCCCCTAGAACTTAGAACTACTTAAACCTAACTAACCTAAGGACATCACACACATCCATGCCCGAGGCAGGATTCGAACCTGCGACCGCTGCGGTTTCGCGGTTCCAGACTGTAGCGCCTAGAACCGCACGGCCACTCCGGCCGGCGGTAGCTACTTAAACCAATGATATGTGTAAATAGAGGTTTCACTTGTCAGCTGGAATTGGTTTGTATTTTCTTTCTCTTTTTTCTTCAGAGCTTCTTGTGTAGCTTTTTCTGCGATGAGCTGCTTGCTGAACTTCTCCGTAAGGTGAACAACAGTAGCCCCCCATCATGCTGGTGTTCCAGCGACCTTGATAGTGTTTTTCCATAACCTTAATGTTATGGTGAAAACGCTCTTCTTGCTCCTCACTAAGATCTCCCACATTGTCCGGGGAGTAATCAAGGTGATTGTTCAAAAAGTGAACTTTCAGGCTCATAAAACATCCTAAAGTTTTAAAGTTCTTTAACATTGTAGCTATAACAGCAACGTATTATGGGTCTTTTTCATGTCCTAAGAACTTTGTAACGATTTGCTTCACTGATACCCAAGCATCTTTCTCATTTAAGGTAATTGTGGATTCAAAGTTAACATCAAACATCAGTTATCTAATGTCAGGTCCGACAAAGACGCCTTCTTTTGGTTTAGCTTCTGAAAGGTGTGAAAACTTTTGGCAGAGATACTTAAAACACGATTCATCTTTAGGTAAATCCTTTGCAAACTGTTTCATTAGGCCTAACTTTATATGTACAGGTGGTAGGAGTACGTTTTTTGGATCTACAACGTTTTTGCGTAGAATGTTCTCACCAGGTTTTAAAGACTATGAGGACAGGCCAGTTCTTTCTGCACCAGTGTTAATCCGTAGCTCTACTGTCCCATTCACACAAGAAACATGCAAATTTGGTAAAGCCACCTTGCTGACCAAGGACCATGCATGTTACTTTTAAATCGCCACATATCATCCAACCATGAGCAGAATAGCCTATTTTATTTAGCACTATTTCTAGGTTTTCACAGCTTTCTTTCATATCTACAGAATGTCCAACAGGTATAGGTACATACATGTTACCATTGTGTAATAAAACAGCCTTTAAACTAGTTTTGGATGAATCAATAAACAGCCACCAGTCTTCTTTTTTTGTTCAATACCAAACTTATTCATCAGATCAGGACTGTCTGAGCAGTACACTAAATCACATTCCTGTTGAAAAAACTTGGAAAATTGCTGCTCTCTCTTTCTATACATGTATATGTTGGTTACAACTGCCAATAAGTTCCTTTCTTTTAATCTAGAGCCAAGTAATTCAGCTTTTTCTTTCGTTAAGCCCAGATCCCTAACAAAATCTTAAAGTTCAGTCTCAGTAAACAATTTGGGCTCTAGACTTTCTGTATTACAATGGAATTCATCGTCATGTGGTTAATCTAAATCACATAGTTCACCAGAAAATGCTTGTGTTGGAATAGAATTTAAAACATTTGGTGGTTCAGGAACCGACAAATCGAGACAATGCCTTACTGGTTCGATGGCAGACAGAAGGTTAGGGTAGCTAATTACCTTCTTGTTTTTCGAATTATAACCAATAATATCAACACTGCAAAAGCAGCAATCATTGGAATGATTTCTTGGCTTCCTCCATATCATAGGAACAGCAAAGCTGAAGGCTTTTTTCTCTTTTTTGGACAATTTTCTCAGATTTTCAACACACATATAACATACCTTATGTGGGGCCCACGATTTATCTTGATCACCAAGTTTAGATCCAAAGCATGATAGATGTACTTTTTCACAAAGTCTGTAATGTTTCTTTGGTTTTTTTAGTCACAAATTCACCACAGATATAACCAAAACTGTCAGCGGAGTTTTTACAACCACTATTAGACATTGTACTAGGCACACGTACAGGAAACCGGAAAGTAAGGTTAGGTTGACAGTAAACAAAACACTATCTGTTAACACAAAAATAGAATAGAACTTTTCTTGCCAGAAAATGTTTTTCAGCAGTGCTACAACGTCATCTACATTCATTACAACTCCTTTTTAAATTATTTTAACTTTATAAAAGCTGTTAAATTCTTTAAAAAATCACTCAATTTAATAAATTTAACTGTAAAATGAGAAGAAATGGAGGGTGATACGGTTTTTTAAGTATCATATTTAGACTTCCCACCTTAAAGAACATAAGATATTTACAGCAAAAAAGTATCTACGTCGTTGGCCTGTGTTATTCTGACGTCACCCTACTTCCACCTCAACCCCTAACAGCACCAACAATGCTGAAATGTCATAAGTACGATCTAATGGCGTCAGAGACTATGGGTCTGACACTTGTATTCACTGTTTTCAATCCTGCCTTTTCATGTTGCATGTTAATGAGTTGGCAGATCGTATTAACAGTAATCTCCCACTCTTAGTAGGTAATACACTTACCTATAACAAAATACTGAGTAAAGGAATATTTTAAAGTGTTGCAGAGATTTGCAGCTTGCTTCAAACGTTCAGAAACGTAAACTTCTGCACTTTAGAAGACACAGAATGATTTTGACTACAGTTTTAATAAGTCCCATCTGGAATTAGTTAGCTGATACAAATACCTACGTGTGACAATTGCTAATGCTATGAAACGGAATGATGATGTAGGCTCAGCTGCAGACAAAATGGAGGCAGACATCGATTCCGTAAAGCAGGTCAATAGTGATTTTGCTGTTATAGATTTTGACGTATTTTTATAGAAATTTACATGCCCTCATTCTAAAAATGTAGCCCATATAATAGTAACGATCATAATTTCTCTAAAAATTATTATCTTCAATTTCTGTTTATTTTACTGTCTTTTATGTGAGCATGAAAATTACACCATGGCAACATCGCCATCTATTGGAATAAATCTACTCAAAAGCATAAATTTACTGTTTTAAGACAGATGGCAGCACATTCCTAGCTGTTTACATCATTTTGTATTGTGAATATATCTATAATGGCCGCAACAGTTATTTTACAAGGAAGAAATTAATATATAATACTACCAATTTGGTGGCCTTATCGTATGTAATTCAGTACAGACCAACGCAAAGGAGGTGTTCAGTAAATAATGGAAATTCATCTTGCTACATTTAAGGTATTTTTATTGTGAGGAAGATGAGAAACAATACATTGTTTGTAACAAAAGCTCACAAGGCTTATTTCGGATTCGAATTTGGAACTCGATTGTCATTTGGGCTCGTCATACTGTGCGCAGTGCTTACGTGAAAAATTACGAAATTTGACAAAGTGAAAGAAACCATTACAAGACTTTGGAATGTCAATGGTGTGGCATGAATCTCAAAATCACTTACTGATTGTTACTTCTGTACCCAAACTTGCCATCCGCTATGAGACCACTGGCACATGCCCCTGGCATTCCCATAGCAAAGCCACATACAAACAGTAGTTAACTGCAGACAGAGGAGCGGTTCTAGGCGCTACAGTCTGTAACCGCGCCACCGCTACGGTCGCAGGTTCGAATCCTGCCTCGGGCATGGATGTGTGTGATGTCCTTAGGTTAGTTAGGTTTAAGTAATTCCAAGTTCTAGGGGACTGATGACCTCAGAAGTTAAGTCCCATAGTGCTAAGAGCCGTTTGACAAATTTGCAGCCGGCCTCGGTGACCGAGGGGTTCTAGGTGCTTCAGTCGGGAACCGCGCGACTGCTACGGTCGCAGGTTCGAATCTTGCCTCTGGCATGGATGTGTGAGATATCCTTACGTTAGTTAGGTTTAAGTAGTTCTACGTTCTAGGGGACTGATGACCTCATATGTTAAGTCCCATAGTACTCAGAGCCATTTGAACCATTTTTTGAACCCATTTGCAGACAGAGCCATTAACAGTTATCGTCGTCACTCTTGTCCAACGAATTCGTTCCTGAAATATTAAATGCCCCAGATCCATTATCAAAGGCCAAGCTAAGTGATACAGTAAGGGATTTAAACCTCCCGAAAGATGCAGTTGAGCTGTTAGGTTCGAAGCTACAGGAAACAACTTAGTTGCCGGTGATACGTTAGCGTCTTTTTACAGGAACAGAGCAAAAGGTCTCTTGCAGTACTTCAGTGATGACGAAAATCTAATTTATTGTAAAAACATTCGCCGTCCGTTGTGACCGAGCGGTTCCAGACTCATCAGTCTGGAGCTGCGCGACCGCTACGGTCGCAGGTTCGAATCCTGTCTCCGGAATGGATGTGTGTGATGTCCTTCGGTTAGTTAGGTTTAAGTAGTTCTAAGTTCTAGGGGAATGCTGACCTCAGAAGTTAAGTCCCATAGTGTTCAGATCCATTTAAACCACTTTTTTTGTAAAAAACATTCCAGATTAATAAACGACCGACGTTTTGTGTAAATATGACATATAATTATATACTATTCATCGATGTTAGTGTGTGCGACCAGACAGTGTTAATGTTCTGTTTTCAGTTCCATCAGCATACCCAGTGCGGCCGAAGGAGAATTACGACAATTTAGGAGAAAATTAAATATGCTGAAGATCAGTCTTTGTTGTATGGAGATTTGCAAGCAACCTATATGACATTAGGGCAACAACAGAGATTCACAAAGTATCCATGTTATTTCTGCGAGCGGGCAACCAGCGCAAGAGTCAAACATTTGAAATAAATACAATGGCCCTAAAGCGAATGGTTAACACCAGGTACTAACAGCTCAATAAGGCGTAGCCTAGTAGATCATAGGAAATTTCCTTCGTAACCTCTTCATGTAAAACTTTGTGTAATGAAACAGTTTCTGAAAGCTCTTGATCAAGACACTGATAGTTGAAGATATGTCAGTGACAAGTTTCCCGCTATTTTGGAAGCCAAATCTTCGTAGGTTCTCATATCAGAGCTCTGGTTAAAACAGAAAAGTTGAAGTTACTATGACTTGTAAAGAGAAAAATCATTGAAATGCATTTAAAGAAATTATGGACAATGCTCTGGGAAAAAAATAAACACCCTGAGTATGTCAGAAAGCTGAATAACATGCAACAGAAGATGAGGACTCTGTTTTGCAGCTTGAGTCTAAAAATAACATTTTCTGTTTTGAGATTTGGATGTATTTACCGGCAGCCTGGGGGCAGTCAGTGAGTGACAAGGAGAGAGTTTCCACCAGGTTGTTTCAGAAATGGAGAGGAGGTATCAAGGACGATGGAATAATTCAACGCTTGGAGATTAGTGTTGGATGTTGTGTAGGGATTCTACAGAAAAACACAAGACAAAATCCAAGAGGCAAACATCGAATAAGATTTTACTGATGTACTGTTTGTAAAATGAAGAAATGTGTGAATTTAGTAATAAGTAAACTTGCAAGTTGATTTGTAACTCTTGCCAGTGTCATGGTTACGTAATATATTTTAAGAAAATTTGTATGTCATTTTCGATTTGTCAACAAAGCTGGTGTGTTGGACAAACAAGAAAGCCTTTTTCAAAATCAGCGTTACTGCAAAATTGAGAATAACTTTCCAAATGACAGACAGCTCTTAAGTAGTTTTAATACGTAGTCCTTTTAATGGCATGGGTATAAGCAAGAGAGCTCGATGCCGTAAAGAGGACCACTCGTAGCGATACCATGGCTCAGCATTGTGACATGAAATACGCTGAAAATGTAGCCGACCACCTGCCTCGCTAGTTACTGAAATAAAGAATACTTCGTCACGCAGAATACGTCATTTCTGCAACAGCAGCAACCCCAGAAACCTGCTTTGGCATGTATAAATATCGGCTGTCTGGGAATGTACCACAATAGCGTCAGATCAGAACAATATGTTAGCATTTTTATTGAGTGAACAAAAAAAGTGACTTTAAAATTCTAGTGTATCGTCTCGGAAGTTACAAGTACAGATGACGTGGGCAGCAGTGATCTACATGTTCAAACACAGCAATCGTGACCGAATAAGGATTGTAAGAAGGCGATATAATTATTCACAAAGCTATGTGGAAAGATTACTGTCACCATTGGGTGTTGTCTATGTTAAACATTACATGTCACATCCATTAAGTGCGTAGAATATTCCTGTCCGCCTGGAAACAAAGTGTGCGGAACAAGGTAAAATATCAGAAGTCTTCCAGACCGTGTCGTCTTCGCACAACCCACTTGTCGACGACCGGTGTGCGTTTAAAACTTATCACTCTAGTCTAGATATGTTCCGTTACAAAATGTAGGTACGGACTGAATGACGAATCACTTCGCAATGAGCGCGTGTTCCCTTGTATACACATTGACAGAGAGCTGGTGGCACACGTGTGGAGGCGACCAGCACGGCAGACGATGTTTATCGTTCTGGAAAAATTGTAAACAAGTCATTCGTTGTCACTGGCTCGCTTTTGATCCCGTCCAACAATAATTCTGGAGGCCTTACTAAAGTTTATTTCACGTACTGCAAAACATGTGGCCATGGAATTCACCGTCACAGTCGTGTATAAATTTACTATTTTTAGTTGAAAAATGGTTCAAATGGCTCTGAGCACTATGGGACTTAACAGCTGAGGTCATCAGTCCCCTAGAACTTAGAACTACTTAAACCTAACCAACCTAAGGACATCACACACATCCATGTCCCAGGCAGGATTCGAACCTGCGACCGGAGCGGTCGCGCCGTTCCAGACTGAAGAGCCTAGAACCGCTCGGCCACACCGGCCGGCTGCTATTTTTGGTATCTGATGCTCTTAATGGATAACTGACAGACCTTGCTCTACTTTAATCTCTCATAATCGGGTGGCAACGATTTGAAAAATGAAACAAAGTGCCCATACACCCCGTTCTTTCTCTAATAGTTTTCGCTTGAGACGAAATTACAAATCTTTCTCGACTATGGCCCACTGTTAGTGTTTTGTTCTAGGATTTATCATTCCTGTTTCTTCTTAGAAAGAAGACAATTATTCTTGGATGTCAAAGCAGATTTCTCAGTAACAATTCCCTTCTTATAGCAAGACTTTTACAAGAACCCTCTGCTCGCTCATTCCTTCTTGCACTTCTTAATTTCGTACTTCAGAAGAGAATTCAAGAAACGAAAGAAAGTTTATTTTTATTTATAAAAGAAGTTTATGATTAAGCAAGCTTCCGAAACCAGAGACTGCTTCTTCTGTCAGAATGGTTTAAGGGGAAGGAAGAGGGTTGAAAGAAAAGGACTGGAGAGGTGTGGGACAAGCGGTAGATTTCGGAATAATCACGCAGAACCGGGGGTCAGTTGAGTCTTACAATACGGGATGAGAAGGAAAGACTGATTACTGAGGACTTCACCGGACGAGATTTGAAAACCTGAGAGCTTAATGATGGAAGACGGAGTAACATACAAGACAGAGATTACTGCGTTACATCGAGTATTAGTTAATAAGAGTGAAAAGGTAAGTGCATAGCTCGTAAGAGAGGAAGGAGCGGACGGCAACAAATGGAGAGGTAAGAAAATGGAAGATGTAGAAAACTAATACGGAGTAGTTACTATCAAGAAATGCTGAGACGGAAGAAATTAACGTAAATTAAGGCCAGGCTGGGGGCGAGAACCAGGGACACGTTGTAGCGCTAGTTCCGACCTGCGGAGTTCTGAGAAACTGGTGTCAGTTTGTCTCTTATGAATAGTAGCCTTTGTTGACGTACTTTTGTGTGATGTCCGGCAGTATTCTGCCAAAAATAATTAAAAGCAAAAATTCATAATTAAACATTCGAATCTCATGGTAACGAAACAAAACGTCCCGCCGATGACATGAGCATTAGTGATGGAGGAAAAGATCGGATTTTGGAGAAGCTGGAAGGAAATCAGCCGAGTCCTTTTCAAAAGAACCATTCCGACATTTCTCTTAAGAGATTTGGTGAAACACCGGTAAACATCAATCTGGATCGCTACGAATCTAGATGAGTGGACTGGCACCTGAACCATCATTCCACTTATTCAAAGTATGATGTCTTCTCGTTACAAAACCCTTACAGGTATCGATGGTTATTAAGTAACTACCTGAGTTTCATGAAATTTCATTACATCGATCACTGATGCTCTTTAGATGCCACATGTAAGTTGAGAGGTAGCAATACTGCTGAAATCACCAAATCCTTTCATTATAACGTATTGCCTGGTGTTGTTGAATATTCTTTCTGACTATCGACAGCTCTCTTGTAACCAGAACTTCAAGGTTCTAAGTTTCATGAATTTTTGGTTACTCACTTTCGAGGTAGCCACGCCTGTGCCTAACTTGACGACATCATCTACAAGGGTACGTGTACATTTCACGTGTATTCTTAGATGTGTGATTGGATGCCCCGCAATCATGTAGCACGTTATTAGCACTATATAGTCATTTCAGTAGCCAGATGTACCCGTGAACCGCAACATAAGTCTCTTAAAAAAATCTCTGTAAGTAACTGCGTAATTTAGCTCCCTCGCATTACCTAATTACATGCATATCATCAATCATCAGTGTTCTGTCAGCTTGTAAGTTCTTGCTTTTAATAAATGCATAGAGCAAATTCACGTCTGTATTTTTTCATGAGTCTTAAATCCCATAATTTCTGTATGCTAAGTCAGCAGTTAATGTTAGGCCATCTGTAGCGTAGCTGTGTCCGATCCATTAGCTTAACGCGTGGGGGACAAGGTTCGATTCCCGGCTGGGGTGGAAGATTTTCTCCACTCAGAGACTGGGTGTCCGCATCATCATTTCATCCCCATTGTCGACACGCAAGTCGCCCAATGTGGGGTCGCACTGAATAACACTTTCACTTGGCGGCCGAACTTCCCGCCTGGGAACTCCCAGCCACTGACGCCATACGCTCATTTCCATTTCCAGCGTAGCTGTTTCTTTTTAATTCAGGTTATGACGTCTGTAACTACGTTACGTAACTGTAATGGGCAGTACGTTCCATCAAGAGTAGTGAAACTTTTTCTTGTTTCTTATCTATAAGAGCTGCAAGAACGTCAAGGCTTATTCGTTAGTTTGCTTTGTAAAGAGCCTCACGTAGTTATCAAAGTCCACAGACGAAGAACGAGTAAACAAGAAAAGAACGAGTAAACCCTTATCAGACTTGCCTCCAAAAGTTAGCCTTCTTGCAAAAAAAAAAAAAGTCCCGTTTCGAAAACTTTCCACTAGATGCTGTCAGCAACCTTATTGCTATTACAGAATTATTAAAGTCTTCTGCTCAACGGGCAGCATTTCTTTTGATCAAGCTCGATTAATTTCGTTTTTCATATTCACATTGACAACTTCCCAAGATGTCTCTAGATTCTATCTGTGATTACCTCCTAAGTGAAACTGGATGTCTGTAAAAGACAATTCAAATTTCCCTCTTGACTGCATTGTGATCATAGTGATCTATTTAGTGTGAAAATAAATGTCTTATCACAAAATAGCCAAAGCAGAAAACGGAATTATTAACTAATAAATTTATGACTGTACTATGCGATATGAATAACTTTATAGACAGTAAGTTTGACAACAATTATTTCGTCGACTCTGCTTTTCTAAGTCTTCAGTTAACCCAATATTAACTTTGTCCTCCCTCACAATCGTCCCATCTTATGCTTCTCACGGATCTAGGTGTTGTTCCTATATCCATGACACAGTCGTAAATGAGAAGTTCACTATCTGTAAGCCTAACCCATCAAATATATTAGACATAAGTATGATTCAATGTAGTGACGGATGGAACTGTTGCTTCTGACTGTAGCAGTTTAAGGAAAAGCTGTTAATCAAGCTGTAATTTGGTTTTGGAACTCTGATTCTTAGCTAGTTCGTTAAGCATCAGCTCCATTCTCTCGCAATGTTTTATTTCTGCCATATAGATTTTAATGCAGTACTGGCAATCCGTCCTGACTTCGCACGGTTAGCAGTAGGTGTCTACAGCCGGACGGCTTTTTTGAAATATGTGGTGATTTATACAAGCATTTCTCACGAATCAGTCTGTCTGTTAGCGAAAACGTTATCAAAATCACTGCAGTAGTTCTTGTCAATAACCTTCACATACGTTAATAAATAAGCGGCGGGGGAATTTCACTTAAAATTTTTATACAGGGTGTTTTTGTAAGAGCGTGCAAAATTTAACAGGACATAGAGAATGCTCCACTGAAAAAATTGAGTTAGGGAACCTGGGGTCAGAGAAGCCAGCTTAAGGAGATAAAAGGAATAAAATGTCATTGCTGTCTACTTTGTTATTTACATTAGTTACAGTTAACTGCAAATACCATTACTGACACAATGAACATACCATTTGTACTCTGCATCTTACAAAATGTGTTGAAATTAACGGCCATCAACCTCAATGGAAGCATGACATTGGCGAACAAGATTCAGACTTACCCTGACAAATAACTCTGTGTGTTTCGAATCACATTACTTTCAGTTACAATTCTGTCAACTAATTCTCCGTATCAACTGGGGTCTCATTCACTAGTGCAGGGTGACAATTATTGAACTATATGAAATGAAAACGTCATTACTTCTGAACGGTTTGCGATAGGATGTTCAAACTGCACGGTTTTCAGCAGGGCATGATGGGAATTAGTATGCGCTGTATGGTTTGGTTTGGCGACGAAGGCCACTTTCATTTGGATGGGTTCGTCAATAAGCAAAATTGGCGCATCTGGGGGACTGAGAATCCGCATTTCGCGATCGAAAAGTCTCTTCAGCCTCAACGGGTGACTGTGTGGTGTGCAATGTCCAGTCACGGAATAATCGGCGTGATATTGCTTGATGGAACCGTCACTACCGAACGTTACGTGAAAGTTTTGGAAGATGATTTCACCCCCATTATCCAAACTGACCCTGATTTCGGCAAGATGTGGTGTATGCAAGACGGAGCTCGATCCCATCGAAGCAAGATAGTGTTTGATCCCCTGGAGGAGCACTTTGTGGACGACATTTTGGTGGGGCTTCTATTGGCCCCTGTATTCTCCGGATCTGAACAAATGTGACTTCTTTTTGTGATGCTATATTGAAGACTAGGTGTACAGCAATAGCCCAAAAAACATTTCTAAGCTGAAAACAGCCGTTGAAGAGGTCATCGACAACATAGATGTTCCGACAGTTCAGGGGATCATGCAGAACTTCGCTATTCGTCTGCGCCAATCATCACCAATAATGGCAGACATATCGACCATGTCATAACCGAAATCCGAATATATGTAGTAATATTTACATGTTGAATAAAGTGTGTGAAGACCGTATTTTGTAACTAATTTAGTTTCTTTTTTATAGTTCAATAGCTGTCAACAACAACAACAACAGGAAATAATCAAAGTGATTCAGGTCAGCCTTTCAGCAGCGAGATCATTGCAACGTACTTCCTCAGACACGAGGTGCATGCCAGTGAGTTTAGTGAAACTGTACCAGAACTGCTCCTTCGCGTTGTAAAGTACGTCTCTGAATAGCACTGTGTAATAAATGGGCGTGTAGTTGATTCATAGCACGTTGTGTCATGCGGAAAATTTAAATGCGATACAGCAGAGCCCCGTATGCACAAGTAAAGTAAACAAAACCTAAATCATGACTTCCTAGTAATCAGGCTCGTCCTCCTTGTATCCTCGCAGGAAATAAATAATGTACATGCAAATAAACAACACAATAAGTGTAAACTTGTAGGAGTGTTAGTTGTAAATAAGCTGGGAAACAATAACGCTAGACAGTGCGGTAGGTAATTTACTTCCGTATCTCCTTAAGCTGTCTTCTCCGACTCCAGGTTCCCTGCCTCAAATTGTTCAGTGCAGCATTCTCTAAGCCCTGTTTAATTTTTGCAGCTCTTACGGAAACGCCCTGTAGGGTAAACTTTATAGAGGAAAGCTACCAGATCCTGCTTCCTTACGCTGTGTTTTATTTAAGAGTCAGGTAGCTCGTTCTGCTTCAAATGCTTTTTTTCTCAACTCTGTTCCTCGGAAAGAACGTCGCCTTCCTTCCTTTACAAGTAAACCACACCCTCCTAAAGTTACGCAAACAACCCGAAGTCAACCATTTGTCTTCACTTTCACAATCCTCACATGCTCGTTCCATTTCATATCGCTTCGCAACTTTGCGTTGTGTCACGCAGACTACTATTAATGCTGTATCCACATTTCACGAGTTTGTTTTTCCTACAAATTTGCATTAATATTCATTTTTCTTCATTTAGAGCTACACTCCTGGAAATGGAAAAAAGAACACATTGACACCGGTGTGTCAGACCCACCATACTTGCTCCGGACACTGCGAGAGGGCTGTACAAGCAATGATCACACGCACGGCACAGCGGACACACCAGGAACCGCGGTGTTGGCCGTCGAATGGCGCTAGCTGCGCAGCATTTGTGCACCGCCGCCGTCAGTGTCAGCCAGTTTGCCGTGGCATACGGAGCTCCATCGCAGTCTTTAACACTGGTAGCATGCCGCGACAGCGTGGACGTGAACCGTATGTGCAGTTGACGGACTTTGAGCGAGGGCGTATAGTGGGCATGCGGGAGGCCGGGTGGACGTACCGCCGAATTGCTCAACACGTGGGGCGTGAGGTCTCCACAGTATATCGATGTTGTCGCCAGTGGTCGGCGGGAGGTGCACGTGCCCGTCGACCTGGGACCGGACCGCAGCGACGCACGGATGCACGCCAAGACCGTAGGATCCTACGCAGTGCCGTAGGGGACCGCACCGCCACTTCCCAGCAAATTAAGGACACTGTTGCTCCTGGGGTATCGGCGAGGACCATTCGCAACCGTCTCCATGAAGCTGGGCTACGGTCCCGCACACCGTTAGGCCGTCTTCCGCTCACGCCCCAACATCGTGCAGCCCGCCTCCAGTGGTGTCGCGACAGGCGTGAATGGAGGGACGAATGGAGACGTGTCGTCTTCAGCGATGAGAGTCGCTTCTGCCTTGGTGCCAATGATGGTCGTATGCGTGTTTGGCGCCGTGCAGGTGAGCGCCACAATCAGGACTGCATACGACCGAGGCACACAGGGCCAACACCCGGCATCATGGTGTGGGGAGCGATCTCCTACACTGGCCGTACACCACTGGTGATCGTCGAGGGGACACTGAGTAGTGCACGGTACATCCAAACCGTCATCGAACCCATCGTTCTACCATTCCTAGACCGGCAAGGGAACTTGCTGTTCCAACAGGACAATGCACGTCCGCATGTATCCCGTGCCACCCAACGTGCTCTAGAAGGTGTAAGTCAACTACCCTGGCCAGCAAGATCTCCGGATCTGTCCCCCATTGAGCATGTTTGGGACTGGATGAAGCGTCGTCTCACGCGGTCTGCACGTCCAGCACGAACGCTGGTCCAACTGAGGCGCCAGGTGGAAATGGCATGGCAAGCCGTTCCACAGGACTACATCCAGCATCTCTACGATCGTCTCCATGGGAGAATAGCAGCCTGCATTGCTGCGAAAGGTGGATATACACTGTACTAGTGCCGACATTGTGCATGCTCTGTTGCCTGTGTCTATGTGCCTGTGGTTCTGTCAGTGTGATCATGTGATGTATCTGACCCCAGGAATGTGTCAATAAAGTTTCCCCTTCCTGGGACAATGAATTCACGGTGTTCTTATTTCAATTTCCAGGAGTGTAGCTGCCATTATCAGACCAACTAGAAATTTCGTCAGACGCGTTTCGTATCCCCCTACATTGACTCAACAACACCTTCCCATAAGTTCTCAATACAGTCAGTAATGGATGAGAAGTCACTTCAGTTTCTTTATCTTGAGTCGAAACCTGATGGAAATCATTTGCTACTGCAATCATACGCAATGAAATTGGTTGTTTTCTAATGGATGAGACAGTGAAGATAGCTATTTTAGAAGCAGTGTGTCCCTTACATAGAAGTAAAATAAGTTATTAATTAGAAGTACGAGTAGAAGCGTTAGCAAAATGTATTTTTGAAAACCGTAATCATAATGTACGCAAATTAAACTTTTCAGAAGTTTCTACGTGATCTGACTCATACTCAAGTCACGTCACTGGTGGGGTTTTTATCGGTGCAGCTTAAGGGACACGAACTGCTACTGCGCAGTGCGGTACTTAAATGTGAAGGCAGATTACGAGAGTAACAGAACCTTTCGGAGGAAAACTGGGAAATGGTTTGAGATGGAACAAAAAATTCATATTAATAAGCGAGGTATGTTTTGAAATCTTGTTACAAATATTTTTCTACAACGTAGCATTGGCTATTTTTTCCACCTTATTTAGTTTTTAGTGAATTTAGTCACTTTGAGATATTATTATTGTGGTCACATAATGATCTGAATCATAAAAGGAATGTGCTGAGCAGTTATTCGCGTACAGTCCAGAAATGAAAAAGATTGGGAGACGACATTCAAATATCGAGAAGTGTCTTCCACAGAAATTTCTGTATCGCAGGACTTCTGCAGCTACTTGAGTCGGGATTATGTGACGGAAGAACAGAACGTGAAAAATGAGTAACAGCACACTAGAAGGATAACGTATGTCTAACAATGACTGCGAGCCTACTACAATATTCAACCGACCGCTGATAATCTCTCGTAAACCAAGGAACTTTCGGTATCCTTGCCAAACAGCGATGTGGAGCTCGCAAGTATTTGCTATGTGCTGACGGCGACACCAATGCGAGCTTCCAGAAACTGCCGTAAGCGGCGCTATCGTCGCCTCTCGTGGACAACACGTGACGGTTGCCTGCGCGTAAGAGGTGCGGCTCTGCGGCTGGCAGGCTATCGCACGAGTACATGTGGCATAGGTACCCTATACATGTCGAACAAGTCGTCTACTTTACTCTTGTAATAGAATCTCACATTTTCTTTGTCTGGGATGTATTGATCCAGAAGGAAATTAAATGTAGTTTCCATTACTCGATTCCGGCCAAAATTTTCTGGAGGTATCGATTGGTTGTGAGGCACATGCCGGAGCTGAAACCCATTTTCCCCTTCCCCTCCCCGCTGCGAGTATTACAGATTAGTGTTCCCTGTTTCAGACCATCAGCTCTCCTGGTATTTGGCTGGAAACTCCATGGCCCTTCAATGGATATACATCTATATACTCCAAAAGCCATTTTACGGCGTGTAGCAGAGGCCACTTCCAGTACCACTCACACTCTTTTCCCCTCTTCCCTGAGCCATTTACAAATAGCGTATGCGAAGAATTACTGTCGGCCAGCCTCTCTTCTAGATCTAATTTTTTTGATTTTCTTGTTGTGGTCATTTCGCGAGAGGTGATGTGTGTCCAGACTCATCCCTCGACTTACTCTCTTCGTATTTCCATGGTAAATCTTCCCGTGAAGCACAACACCTTTGTTGTAGCGACTGCCACTGGAGCCTCAGCGTCTCCATAAAGCTCTCGTTGTGACTAAACGATCTCGTACGAAACGCCCTGCTCTTTGTTGAGTCTTCTTTATCTCTTTCATCAATCCAGCCTGTTGAGGTTAATAGCCCCCGGACCTTTGAGCAATGCTCACGATTCGGTCAGACAAGTATTATGTAAGCCACTTGTTTCGTGGGTGAATTACGTTTTATTAACACTCGTCCACTGAATCTCAGCCTGGTGTCCGCTTTTGCTTCAATTTGTATTATGTGATCATTCCACAGTAGATAACTCCGGAAAGTTACTCCTAAATATCTTACGGTATATACAGGTTTCTCTGATAATGCAATCGTACAGTAGTGGATCTCTTCGACTGTCTATGAGCGCTACGTTACACTTGTTCGAGTTCAGAGTCAACTGTCATTTCGTACACTAATCATTCACCCTCTGTAGGTCTTCCTGTAGCTCATTATAATCTTCTGGCGTTGCTACCACCTTATAGTCAACTGTATCAACAGCGAACAGCCTCATGTGGCATCCGACGTTATTCTAACAACATTTATACACTTAAGCGCCAAAGAAATTGGTATAGACATGTGTATACAAATACAAGAGATACGTAAACAACCGGAATACGGCAGCTGTAGTCGGCAACGACTACATAAGACAAGAAGTGTTTGGCTCATTTGTTAGATCGGTTACTTCTGCTACAAAGGCAGGTTATCAAGATGTGAGTGAGTTTGAACGTGGTGTTACAGTAGGCGCGTGAGTGATAGGATACAGCATGTCCGAGGTGGCGATGAAGCGGGGATTTTCCCGTACGACCATTTCACGAGTGTATCGCGAATATCAGGAATCCGGTAGAACACCAAATCTCCGACGTCGGGGCGGCCGGAATAAGATCCTGCAAGAACGAGACCAACGACGACTGAAGAGAATCGTTCAACCTGACAGAAGTGCAAACCCTTCCGCTAACTGTTGCAGGTTTCAGTGCTGGACCATCAACAGCTGTCAGCGTGCGTGCCATTCAACGAAACATCATCGATATGAAACTTCCTGCCTGGATCGATACGCGTACTCGGGACCATTACCTGTCGCAGACAAGTGCTCTACCAACTAGCTGTGAGGCCGGGTCGCGCCTAGGAAGCTCAGTTGGTAGAGCACTTGCCCGTGAAAAGCAAAGATCCTGAGTTGCAGTCTCGGTCCGGCACAGAGTTTTAATGTGCAAGGACGTTTCACATCAGCACACAGTCCGCTACAGAGTGAAAATTTCATTCTGGAATCATCGACATGGGCTTTCGGAGCCGAAGGCCTCCTCGTGTGCCCTTGATGACTGCACGACACAAACCTTAACCCCTTGCCTGGCCCGTCAACGCCGATATAGGGCTGTTGATGACTGGAAACGTGTTGTCTGGTCGGACGTGCACGGGTATGGAGACAACCTCATGAATCCAGGGAACCTGCATGTCAGCAGGGAACTGTTGAAGCTGATGGAGGCTCTGTAATGCTGTGGAGCGTGTGCAGGTGGTGTAATATGGGACCCCGATACATCTCGATACGCCTCTGACAGGTGACACGCACGTAAGCGTCCTGTCTGATCACCTGCATCCATTCATTGTGCATTCTGATGGACAAGGGAAATTCCAGCAGGACAATGCAGAGTGGCTCCAGGAACACTCTTCTGGGTTGAAACGCTTCCGCTGGTGACCAAATTCCTCAGACATGAACATTATTGAGCATTTCTGGGATGCCTAGCAACGTGCTGTTCGGAAGAGATCTCAACGCCCTTGCACTCTTACGGATTTATGGACAGCCGTGCAGGATTCATAGAGTGGATTCCCTCCCGCACTACTTCAGGCATTAGTCGAGTCCATACCACGTCGTGTTGCGGCACTTCTGCGTGTTCGCAGGGGCCCTACACGATATTAGGCAGGTGTACCAGTTTCTTTGGCTCTTCACTTTATATATTGTAAACTCTATCAGTCCTATCACACTTTCTTATTGTACTACAGTTCTTGCATATATATTCCGGAGATTTTTCCCTTAAGACCAACGCTTTAAGTTCTGTCTGCAAGGAAGTCCTCAATCCAATCACAAATCCGGTATGATAGAAGGTAAGCTCGTATATCATTTGCTAAACGACGGTGTGGAACCGTGTCAAAAGCATTGTTGACACCAAACAACACGGGATAAAGACGAGGTTTAGGGAGCACTTTTTAAATAAGAAAGGTCAGATTAAACAAAATTCCGCATTTGCTGAGCACCTAAAGACCAACGGAACCAGTCCCCTACGTTAGAAAACCTGATGATACTATATCTTGCTCAGAAGGGGAAGAAGCTGTATCTACTAAAGGAGCTGGAAATTGTTAAACATCTCCATGTTGACAAAGGCAGGTTGATGAACGATTAACAGATTAGCAGTATGCAAATATATTGTGATACAATGTCACCAGTGTTCCGAATGTTGCTGAAATGATTATTTTATGTCGACAGTATCACTCTCAGTTTGTTGGTTTTTGTGTGGGAAGTTGGGGTAACAATATTTTAAAGAGGAATTTTTAACGTCATTTTGTAGTAGATGGCTTTACCACTTCACGTTTTATAGCTTATGTTTCTTTATTTTTGCCGGCCTCTGTGGCCGAGCGGTTCTAGGCGCTTCAGTCCGGAACCGTGCTGCTGCTACGGTCGCAGGTTCGAATTCTGCCTCGGGCATGGCTGTGTGTGATGTCCTCAGGTTAGTTATATTTAAGTAGTTCTAAGTCTAGGGGACTGATGACCTCAGATGTTAAGTCCCATAGCGCTTAGAGCCATTTGACCCATTTTTCTTTATTTTAACGACAGAATATTTCTAGCTCTTGTCTGCGATGCTTAATACTGCCCCCGATCCAGGTATCTTGAAGTTTTATCGTTTCCGAATGCATATGCTATGAATGTACTCCAAAATTCAGCTGTTTTGCTCCCTGCGACGGAGTTTTAATGACATATTTTGATTCGTTTTCATGTAATCTTTGTACCTATGCTTTATATGGGGGTACTTTTATTTTAGTTTACTCTAGAGTTTTAAGTGTCTCCATTGGTTTGATTGTATCTATTTTAATTTACTAACTTACGCACTTCTGTTTATTTTTTTATTTTTTAATATGCCTTACGTCGGTCCTGCACACCACATGTGTTCTTCTTGCCGCACTATACACGGCGCCTGTATCTCAAATTTTCATTGTAATGTTTGCGTGGGCGCCAGTACAGACAAGGTACCGTGTGCGGTTTGTACCGCCGCTTTGTAATCATGGCCCTATCATGTACTGCGATGGCGGAGCGGACTGGTGTGCTCAAGATGACACACGGTAAACGTGGTAAATTTTTTCGGCACATATTCTACTTTCTCTGTATTACTCTGGCTGTTTCTCTCTTTTCACTATGTCCATTTCATGGTTCAGATGTTTCATGACATAGGGATTATGCATCCGGTTACCTTGGTGATTACATTACAATACAAGTGGTTTTGTGACTGAGGGGTCTCGTATCCAGCTACTTTTACGCAATTTTTTATTACTTTTAGTCCGTGTTCTCTGCGTAGCCGTGCAAGGTAGGGCCATGCCCTTTTCCTTCATTTGTATCTAATTCATTGATTTCTTCTTTTTTGTAAACGATCTGAAGAGTCCCTAAAAAAGTGAAACGCGACATTGACATTAAAAAATTATTTCACAACCGAGACTATTTTAGTTCCGAAAAACCTTTAAACCGGTTGCCGTAACATCCTGCCACGACGGAAGGGGATTTTTTTTTAATGTTAATAAGGGACTTAGAGTAATGAATCGCACTAAACCCTACGACAGTCCAGTGGAAGGATTTGGGTTTGGCGAATGCCTGGGAACGTCACCTGCCGTCAGGTAAAGTGCCAACAGCGAAGTACGGAGCAGGTGCTGCTAAGGTAGGGAGGTGTTGTGCGTGGTAAGGTTGAGGTCCTCTTATTACGCTTAAGAAAACGCTAAATACGGAAGGATGTGAACACATTTTACAGCGTTGTGTACTTAGTGGATTAGATGAACAGTTCGAAGGTGGTGCTTGTATCAGCATGACAATGCACCCTTTCTAAAAACAGTATCTCTGACGCAATGATTTGTGGACAATAACATTCCTGAAATGAACTGGCCTGCTCAGATTCCATATCTGAAGAAAATGTAGCACTTTTGGGTTTGAGTTAGAACTTGACTTCGCTTCAGACCCCAACGTGCAACACCATTACCCCCCTGGTTTCGGTTCTTGACAAAGAGTCGACTGCCATTCATAAAGGCGAAAGGTGGATGAACTCCTTATTAATGTCCACAAACAGCTGTCCGGATACTTTTGATTAGATAGTGTACGAGTGGTTTTCCAGAACTGTCACACAAGAAACGGTTCAGCGTCTATAAAAATGGCGTACCATTTACTGAAAACTGTATCACGTCCGGGGCGCCATAAACGAGAAATGCATCAGGAATTCCTGAGGCTCACTCTGGCTGTTACGGATAAGGATGTTCCACTGATGTGCGACACTTTATATCCCTCCCTCATGAGCAACACCAGACAATACCTCAACAAAGTAATTTCCCAAAGTGGGTGTGATACAGATATCTTCAAATTATGCTTTTGGGTACACCTTAAAAGTATTATGATTGTCGATACAGTGTTTGACGAGCAGATATCAGATGCACCTGTCCGTGTGTGATGAGTCGCTATTCAGAGAAAGGCTGGAATATTCTATCAGGTGAGATAGACGATGTTATGTTCGGGTGCAGCATCTCACTGCATAAGGACGACTGTGAATGTCTGCTGTATAGTAGACAGCATCGGTCGCGTCCTCGCTTCCCGAACACGGGGTCCCGGGTTCGATTCCCGGCGCAGTCTGGGATTTTCACCTGCCTCGAGATGACTGGGTGTTTGTGTTGTCCTCATCACTGCATTATCATTCATGAAAGTGGCTAAATTGGACTAAGGAAAAGTTGGGAATTTGTACGGGCACTGATAACCGCGCAGTTGAGAGCCCAACAAACCAAACATCATAGTTGACAACATTAATAGTGCAGTCGCATCGGCACTCATGCCATTTCTTTACTTAAAGTTCAGTTGGCGGATGGTATGTCAACAGAAAGATTTTTTTTACATCCGAACTCCTCCAATTTTTACGACGTGGTCATTATGGGCAAACACGTCTGAAGAAACTATGCGTTTCACGACTTGTACTGGCACATAATGTTTTGAAAGTCAACAATCGACAACGTCGTCGTTGCATCGTCTACAACTGGCATTTTTTAACCATTCCCGTGTGGCTGTAGCGCGGCAGAAAGAAATCGGCAAGGTGAAAAACAAGCCTTCTTCAGACTTCTTCTTACTCTTGTGTCAGTTCAATTTGGGAAGGGTCCACGCCGACGAATATACTTTTAAGAGTTTTTCACGGGATTTGTTGTGCTGGTGAATTACGCTTTCACAAAGCTCTAATTTATAAGGTCTCTATGTTCAGGAGCTCTAAAATGTGTGCGGCTTTCGTATTAAATGACCTGCATGATTGGCTTTTACTCGTATAAGTCCTATATTCAGATCACGAGTGCCCTCTTCAAGCCAGATAACAGTTCTACTACTCTAACTGTGGTGAACCGTTCACAATAAGGAGCCTAACAATCACCGATTATGGGCAACGCATCCAGTACTTGCAGTCTTACTGGAGCCCAAAATTCGCATCTGGCTGCCTAAAGAGACGTAATTCCTACAATAGCATAAGTTACAACTCTCCAGTCAAATGAAAGTACTATATGCAAAGAATAATTATCTATCCCTACAATGCATCTCAAGCCTTAAATGGAAAGCAAACTTCAGTGTATTATAATAGATTCGAAATGACTTCTTCACACAGTTGCACAGTCCTCATGTTATGTCCAAGAAAAACAGTAAAACCCTGATTATTAATTTTTCAGATATTTTCTGAAACCACTGTATACATTTACTGCCTCTTGTGATTCCTTAAAAACTGCCATCTGGTGAGCAAGATGTATGAGACAGGCGAAATACCCTCAGACTTCAAGAAAAATATAATAATTCCAATCCCAAAGAAAGCAGGTGTTGACAGATGTGAAAATTACCGAACTATTAGTTTAATAAGTCACAGCTGCAAAATACTAACGCGAATTCTTTACAGACGAATGGAAAAATTGATAGAAGCCGACCTCGGGGAAGATCAGTTTGGATTCCGTAGAAATGTTGGAACACTTGAGGCAATACTGACCCTACGACTTATCTTAGAAGAAAGATTAAGGAAAGGTAAACCTACCTTTCTAGCATTTGTAGACTTAGAGAACGCTTTTGACAATGTTGACTGGAATACTCTCTTTCAAATTCTGAAGGTGGCAGAGGTAAAATACAAGGAGCGAAAGGCTATTTACAATTTGTACAGAAACCAGATGGCAGTTATAAGAGTCGAGGCGCATGAAAGGGAAGCGGTGGTTGGGAAGGGAGTGAGACAGGGTTGTAGCCTCTCCCCGATGTTATTCAATCTGTATATTGAGCAAGCAGTAAAGGAAACAAAAGAAAAGTTCGGAGTAGGTATTAAAATCCAAGGAGAAGAAATAAAAACTTTGAGATATGCCGATGACATTGTAATTCTGTCAGAGACAGTAAAGGACTTGGAAGAGCAGTTGAACGGAATGGACAGTGTCTTGAAAGGAGGGTATAAGATGAACATCAACAAAAGAAAAACGAGGATAATGGAATGTAGTCGAATTAAGTCGGGTGATGCTGAGGGAATTAGATTAGGAAATGAGACACTTAAAGTAGTAAAGGAGTTTTGCTATTTGGGGAGCAAAATAACCTATGATGGTCGAAGTAGAGACGATATAAAATGAAGACTGGCAATGGAAAGGAAAGCGTTTCTAAAGAAGAGAAATTTGTTAACATCTAGTATAGATTTAAATGTCAGGAAGTCGTTTCTGAATGTATTTGTATGGAGTGTAGCCATGTATGGAAGTGAAACGTGGACGATAAATAGTTTAGACGAGAAGAGAATAGAAGCTTTCGAAATGTGGTGCTACAGAAGAATGCTGAAGATTAGATGGGTAGATCACATAACTAATGAGGAGGTATTGAATAGAATTGGGGAGAAGTGGAGTTTGTGGCACAGCTTGACAAGAAGAAGGGATCGGTTGGTAGGACATGTTCTGAGGCATCAAGGGATCACAAATTTAGCATTGGAGGGCAGCGTGGAGGTTAAAAATCGTAGAGGGAGACCAAGAGATGAATACGCTAAGTAGATTCAGAAGGATGTAGTCTGCAGTAGGTACTGGGAGATGAAGAAGCTTGCACAGGATAGAGTAGCATGGAGAGCTGCACGAAACCAGTCTCAGGACTGAAGACCACAACAACAACAACAACGTGATTCCTAACTATACTTCACGTAAGACAAAGAATTTTAAGTTTATTATCAATATTAAGCAGTCTGTCCTGAAGCAAAAGGAGATTGACATCAGTCTTGCGAATACAGGCCGATCACTGACGCTCTACAACGTAATTCATACTTTCTTTTTAATCAACAACTGCTTCTGTACTCCGCATGCCTTCGGATTTATTGTTCCGGCCTCATGCCTCCTTCATTCTGGTTCTTTTCCATCCTGGCGGGGTGAATTATTGCGTGGTTGTTTGATACTCAACATTAAACAAATTTTTAGAATAACTGAACGGTCGTTATAGTCGGACCGTTTGAAATATTTATCGATATGCATTTCTGACATTGTAACCGCGGGGGCGATCTATAGTAGGCTTAGTATGAACACTATATAAATATTCAGCTGCCAATATCGCTTAAACCCGTCACTCATTCAGATGATCGTTTCCGTAAATTATCTCTTGCCATCTTCAGATAAATGTTTACATCATTAAACAGTCTTTAGTGTTGTGCCGAAACCGGTAACCTATTGGAATAAAGGATTTTAGTAATCCTGGCACTTGAAAATTTATTCGCTGTCCGTTTACGATATGACTAATTACTATGTATGACTACCGATTATGTCGTCAAACGGTATCACGTCTCTTCTTCTATTTACACGAAAAATATTACATTCTTTTATGTTCAGGGCCAGCTGACAGTCTTTGCATCAAGTTCTGTTGATATGCAAGACAGTCCTCCTTTACTTCGCAACTACCTATTAACTATGTGTCTCTTCTGCACACACCGTTGTCGTCTGCCAATAAGGTCAGAGAGTTACAAATAATTCAGTCAGTTCATGTACACAGAAAAAGAAAAAAACAGATTAATATTTCGTTGCGCACTGACAGCGGCAGGTACAGATTTATATATAGCGTGTGACTGAGCAAATTGGTCTTCCCATGGAAGAAATATGTGGAGTTTAATAATGAGTTAAACAATTACCTCATGATGACCGTGCTGAATGAGAGTAATGTCACGTAAAAGAAATGTAAGTAATCAGTACGGAAAGAATCAAATGTGGAGATAAAGTTGACTGCTCAGAGAAAGAGCTAAAAACAAAAGTGCAATTTAGCACATGAGATAGAAGGCAGAAAAGGGAAAGAGGTACGAGAAGAGCTTGGATAGTGTTGAGAATGTGGCACACATACTGGTACATCGTCGGACAAAAAAGATACAGTTCGGATATTCCGACAGATAAAATCTTAATCGCCTCTTGAATGCAGAGCGAATTTGCGTAACACGCGGGATACAGAGGAGTTTGTCCCAGAGCCGTATAACTGAAATGGAGAATTAGCCAGAAAAAGATTTAGTACTGTTTAAAGGTACAGCCAAGATGCTGGGCGTATCAATAGGTGTTTGATACGCGAGGAGAGCAGCTGATAACAAAGAAACTTACGGAGGAAACAGATCGCTAGGAAATCAAGTAGCCCGCCCGGTCACATTCGCTCGGTCTCAGCATGCTCGCGTATTACGACATTTCTGGAGACTGAAAATCTCCTCAGTAGCAATGAACACGGGCCCCGAAAATAACGATCGTCTTTACCTCAGCTCACTCCGTTCGTCCACGAGAGTCACAATATGTGCTGAAGTTCCCCGCCTTCCAGAAGGCGTTCGATACAACCCGCACTACCGCCTAACCCTCGAGCAGGGGTATTTTATACCGCAGCAGATGATTTACATATCACAGTCTCACACGTTAGGAAAATGAGGTTTATTTCTTGAATACTGTTGCTGACCATTATAATCCTATATTTTTTGTGAACCTGCTTGATGATTGGTACTTTTTAGGGTGAAATTTAAATATGTCATGGAATGTTAGTACAAAGTGTTTCGCTTCAGGTTTACTTACTTTATGGGCCGGCCGCGGTAGTATCGCGGTTCTATGCGCGCAGTCCGGAACCGCGCGACTGCTACGGTCGCAGGTTCGAATCCTGCCTCGGGCATGGATGTGTGTGATGTCCTTAGGTTAGTTAGGTTTAAGTAGTTCTAAGTTCTAGGGGACTGATGACCACAGCTGTTAAGTCCCATAGTGCTCAGAGCCATTTGAACCATTTTTTTTACTTACTTTATTTTCAGTTGTGTACATGTCCCCTACAATGTAAGCCTATTGAACACAAGCCGCAGTTGAAACAACGTCTTAGTCCTTACAGTTGTAGCAAGTGTATTCCGAAACAAACATTTTGGATGTATCACATACAATGATTCTCGCTGCATCTTTTGTTCGTCCACAAATTACACACATCCCACGTTTCCTGTTTACTGATTCTTGAGAAGTAGATGGATATAGGTCTTTCTTTTACAGGAGTTCTAGATATTTAGTTAAGAATGCCGAAATGTCACCAGTCGGACACATTACTTTGGATCTTTCAGTCAGATGGGTCTTCATCAGTGTAATTGCTAAATTCTTCGAAAACATTCTTCTTGCATAATGGGGGTTCTTTGAATTTGTGGAAAACGAGATCTGTGTACTGATCTGTGTTGCATTCATCAGAGAGTCAAGACACACATTGGCCTTCACCTCAATATGCACGAGACGTACGCATTACATAATTGATGTAGCGTGTCACCTCCCCATTTTATCATATTATAGTCCATCATAATTTCAATCTTGTTTGTTTTATCATCAAATTTCGGTAGTTCATGTATCGTTGATAGCAATATTGAAAGTTAACGCTCTGGAGGCTATAAAAATGATTAGGAAGGAAGCAAAATTTACTAGAGTTCTAACAACAATTATTTTTCAAAAGAAAAAAGGACACAAATTATGATAAACAAGTTATTGATCGAATACCGTAAACAACTAACAGGTGGTTTAAGACCAGAATGGACAAGGATCCTGGTTTGCAGAAGTGAGTCAAGTACTTTGGCCCTAAAAATATCGATAACGCAATCTGAACTGATCTGACACTGAGCAGACTTCGATTGTTCAAATCTACAGAATGTTCTCTATGCAGGTGCAGCTGAGAGCAAGTGGCGATTGAGATCTGTACTCCCTGACAAGGCCGGAGCGGCAGCACGTTAGGCTGTTTGCTTTGTGTGGCGATTAACTCGCAGCTGGCGAGATGTGTGCGGCGGAGGCGAGACGTGAGGTGGCACCAGTGAATCGATCGCGGCCACAAAAGAAATGCAAAAATCTCACGGTCTAGCGACCAGGCAGACAAATCGGAATTTACTCTCTACCAGAGCCCTGAAATCATGGTAGATTTCAGTGTGTTACACACACTTCGCTGCTCGTACCAAGGACCAATTTGGCTCACTTATATGACGGAGCACACAAGGATACCAAACGTCAAGACTGGTAAACCAAAAATGAAGTAGTGTCCCCTCGGCAAATGAGTAGTCCGATACGTCTGAAGTCAGACTGTCAGTACAGTAAGAACTTCACCTTAGACTCCCCAATCCAAACTACTCGCAAGTGAAGTCAGTCTTAAGACAGAACCCAAGCACCAACCACACATGCCAGAGCATCGACCAGATGTGTTCTTACCGGACCAAAGACCAGCGCCCGAGTACCTGGCATCTATTCAGAAAAAAAATCCTTTTTCCCACAAAGTGTACGAACGACACCAACTTCATGCCGTCTTGAGCGAATCACAGGGCTCTAGAGGAGCTAAGACGCCCCTCCCACACGACAGCACAAACTGATGTTGAACCAGCGCAAGAGTTATGAAAGCTGCGCTTCTGGAAAAAAAGAAACCGCCAATTACTGGTTTTTTATGTTTTCACGGAGGGGGAAGATGGTTTAATCTGAAGTCGTATCTCTTCCCACGCCAACAAGTGAACAGATACAATCTCAATGATCTAGCTATAAGGTGTAATAAAGATTCTATATCCAAACGTTTCCCAGATGCCAGAGTTTCTTATACAACCGAGGCGGCTATTGGAAGTCGTTCACAGGCCTATTTACAGAATCAACGAACACGAAAACATGTGAAATTTATTACTTGTGGCTCTGCACACAATGGCAGATTTATGACTCCATTGTGTAGATACATTCCTTTAGTCTGTTGCCTCCAGCCCAGGCTTTGGCTGGCGCCAGTGCAGGTGCCACGGCATTGTTCTGCTGGAGATCTGTCATGGTGAGGGGCTGCTCTGTCTGCCCTGTATGGCAGTAAGTTTTACTGAGGGATGGGCTCGCCACCAATTGCTTTCAACTCCCAACATGGCGTTTCTCCGAGCTAAGAACCATAAAAATGCCTCTTGCTTTTAGCGCCCTACCAGGCTCCATCAACGTTTGCTCAGGCCGTTAACTTTCTAGAGTCTCGCTCAAGGTGCATCAGTTTGTAACAAAATCTTTAATAATTTTGCGTATATGAAAAATAGTTGAGAGAGCAACTTGTCCTCCCCCAATATCATTTTTTTTGGTATGTATGATGTGAGAGTGATGCCTTATTGAAATCCAAAAATTGAAGTCTCAAATTTTCGATTTTTGCTGTCCTGAGATTCAAGAGGCATTTCTCTTTTGTCCTTCTTCAGCATTCCAAGACAAGTGAACTGCTTCTTTGGGAGAGATGTCGCCAAAGGGTAACTGGCATCCCAGTTATTAAATTAATTAATTAAGTTATTGCTACCTTTGATGTCAGGAATCAGGTGCATCACTATGTTGCTTGGCTTGTTTGAGGTCTGATATGGGACATGCTTTTGTTTTCCAGAGTATACATCCAAGTCACATGTACAAAAAGTTTTTGAGTTGGACACAGCAAAGATCTGGATTTCATATTTTGCAGGTTTACTGGGAATGTATCGTATGAAACTTCAGCGCCGGCGGAAAGCCCATAGATTATCATCCGTAGTAACACAAGGCCTGAGGCTGTACGAATTTCTACAGCTGAGAGCGAACGGCAGCAAGAAAGGACGAATGACATCTGGTTTGTCAGTTTTTCTCTTTCTGCTCTTATGTCCTTGTCATCAAATCACATACATCGGAGTAAGAACAAAAATCTCTTGAAACTTATACATGCTCTTAGAAATTGCATTCCTTTACTGTCAGAGTTCCATAGTTCGAGTGCGTTAATGTGATGTCCTTCCTTTATTCGAATCAGATATAAACATTCCAGTAAAGCAGTATTTCAGTTAATAATGTCTCCTTTGCACCTCTGTCACGAGAGCATTGTGATGAATCACTTTTCTTCCGTATATATAAATTTCTATGAGTGACGATATTACCTTTTTTATTTTTTTTTAAAATCTTATGGAACTTAACTGCTAAGGTCATCAGTCCCTAAGCTTACACACTACTTAACCTAAATTATCCTAAGGACAAACAGACACATCCATGGCCGAGGGAGACTCGAACCTCCGCCGGGACCAGCCGCACAGTCCATGACTGTAGCGCCTCAGACCGCTCTGCTAATCCCACGCGGCGACGATATTACCTACCATACTGTTGTCTGTTATTTTATGGAAAGCAGAAACTTCGTTACTCAGGTCGTCTGCACTGTGTCAAGGACCACGAAACACTTTCACTATATTCTTATTGCTAACTTTCCTCTGGTTGAAGTATTCAATTTTTCTCCTCTTTGTAAAGTTCTCTCTGCCCATAAAAAGCTCCAGATTTCCATTTTCTCTCGAATCGCTATTGTCACCTTCAGTAACAGACATCGTGTCTTGTTCAGAATGACTGCCATGCTAATTTCCTTGAATTACTTTTACCTCCTTGTCCGATGCACCATGCAATTGCTGCATAGTTTATGATCTGGATTACCTGACGCATCCGACAACTCCTGCTGAATTTTGGCTATTTCTTCTGGCGTCATTTCCCTCAATAGGTAAAAAACTAATTAGTTTTTTTTCTCAAACTACTGGTCTGACACAAATATCTATGGCACGTTTGCACGTACATACCAAATATATATTCACTTACAGGGGAGGCGTGCGGGGTTCTTTGTACACCAGTAGGGTTCTGCCAACAGGTTCACGGCTCCAAAGGTACACAGAGAGCGACAGAGTGAAACTAACGATAACAGTCCGTACCCGGGACAACAAAAGAGGAATGCTATGTGCCAGTAATCTCTGATAAAAAGCAATGTTGTCACTAGCAAAAACGTAAATGCAGGGTACTCTATATCCCAGTGCGCCTGCTCGACGCCTAATGAAAAAGTACGAGTGTACGGGATATCTGACTAGGTATGTAATCGAACTGAAGAATTCCTTACAAACAGAATACAGCACTTCATTCTCAACGTGCAAAAATCTTGAGACGTAAAAGTAACTTCACATTAATCCCAAAGAAGTGCCATCGGACCATAAATTCTCGTAATATTTATAAGTGACGTGATGGATAACCTCAGAAGTTCTATGAAGGTCTTCGAGAATGATGCTGTTATAGACAGAGACGCCATAAGGCTGCAAAGTTGTATAGAAATGCAGAGGATCGACGCTTGATGTAAGGACTGTCAACTGACCTTCAACATATATCACTATAACGAATTGTTCATAAATAACCAGAAAGATAGATTATCAATACCCAACTGCAGAACAATCACTGGAATTCTATAAACTACCTACGAGTATCACCGCTGAATGATATGAAGTGGAACGTCCGCATAAAAGTAATCGGAGGTAAGGCACATTGATTCATTGGAAGAATCCCCAGGAAACGTAGCCAATCCACCGAGGAGGTAACCTGTAAAACACTTCTTGGACCAATACTTGAACATTCCTCTCCAGTCTCCAACCTGTACCGAGCAGAACCGATGCAGGGAACAGAGAAAATCCAAAGAAGAGCAGTGCATTTCCTTACAGGTTCGTCTATTTAGCGCGGAAGCGTCAAGGAGTTCTTCAGTCAGCTTCAGTGGAAGATGCTGCGAGAGAGTTCAAAATGGTTCAAATGGCTCTGAGCACTATGGGACTTAACTTCTAAGGTCATCAGTCACCTAGAACTTAGAACTACTTAAACCTAACTAATCTAAGGACATCACACACATCCATTCCCGAGGCAGGATTCGAACCTGCGACCGTAGTGGTCGCGCGGTTCCAGACTGTAGCGCCTTTAACCGCTTGGCCACCCCGGCCGGCGCTGCGAGAGAGGCCTTGTGAATCACGGAATAGTCTGCTGCGTCCGAGAGCGTACGTTCCTGAAAGAGTCCTGCGAGTATCAAGAAAAGACCATAAACGTAAAATGAAGGGGTTTCGATCTAACACGTAGCCTTGTCAGCAATTGTCGTTTGCGCAAAACATTCGCGGCCGGAACAGGAAAAGAGCGAACTGACAGTGGTGCACAAAGTGCCCTCCGAAACACACCCTAAGGTCGCTTGCAGAGCACGTAGATACAGATGTGGAACGGGGCTGACGTCATGAAATAACCTATTGTTACACACATATCGTACGTAAGCATTTGTGGCTCTGTCGAGTGGTGTGAAGTTTTCGAACTTGGGTTGTGTCGAACAATATCACAGTAGTCAAGATTTAGTCGGACTAGAGACTGCACTTTGTTTTATTTGAGACGCAAGTACACTGACGACCACCGTCGACCGCGACAGGGAATTCCAACTGAGAGCGCTGATAGCACGTGATGCACTAAGGGAAGTACGCAAGCAGAGCAGAGAAGAATAGGTAATTATCGTAGCAACTGTGTGGGATGTAAATAGGGAAATCCACTGACGTAAACGACTTTGACGGAAGGCAGAGTGTTGTGGTCTGGCGCCTGGGAACGAGCATATAGGAAACGACAAAGCTGGCCGCTGCTTCGCGTGCTAGTGTCGTACTTATGTAAGGGAAGGCGTTGGAGGATATGGAAATGACGAATAGGCGACAAGATGTTGGACGTCAACTCCCCCAGCACAAAACGTGGAGTGTGGATGTATGGCCGTCCTGTGAAGCGGGATAGGTGTAGATGTGTGGCAGATCTGACGACAGCATACAGTGCTGGTGCAGTAGCGAGTGTTTCGAAGCACACCGTTCAGCACATATTGTTGCACCTGGAAATACATAACAGACGACCCCTGAATGTTTACGTGCTGGCCCGACGACATTATCAGTTACTACTTAAGTGACCACGGGATCAAGGAGAATGGATCTTTGATCAGCGGTTACGCCTCGCCTCGTCGACTGAATTGAATACTGTTACCTTTTACGACAGGTCAGCTCACGTATCCGAACGTCCCGTGATCCGGGCGAACGGGTGCTCGAAAATATGCGCTGTGTCACAGTATTATACTGTGAGGATCATTCACTCGGGCTTCCATGGAGCCTGTGGTAGTAATCGAGGACACAGTAAATGCTGTTGACTTTGTGAACAGTAATGTGGACCACCTGCATACCATCATGCACGAATTCTTGACCAGTAGAGCAACTGCCAGTTTCACAAAGGCAGAACCGCGCTAGAAGGGTTTTAGAAGCGCGGTAGTGACCTTAAATTCAGGAAGTGACCATGTGGCACACTATCTGGCGCCAGCTCCGTGCCTACAGGCTGCTTGTCGGTAATTTATGGAAACTAAATGGACTGTGCGTAGATATTTGGTGCCACTTATCTCTAGAAATATTCCAAGGATTTGTCGAACTCACGCCATGGAGAGTCGCTGCACCAACATCCCGTGTAAGTAGGCTGCTTATGTTTTCTTATTGGCAACGTTACGTAGCGCTCTGTATGAAAATCACTGGCTGTGCTGTGTGCAGTCTGTGGCTAGTTTGCATTGTTGTCTGCCATTGTAGTGTTGGGCAGCGGCAGCTGGATGTTAACAGCGCGTAGCGTTGCGCAGTTGGAGGTGAGCCGCCAGTAGTGGTGGATGTGGGGAGAGAAATGGCGCAGTTTCGATATTTGTAAGAATGGATGTTATGAACTCCTATATATATTATGACTTTTGATGACTATTAAGGTAAATACATTGTTTGTTCTCTATCAAAATCTTTCATTTGCTAACTATGCCTATCAGTAGTTAGTGCCTTCCGTAGTTTGAATCTTTTATTTAGCTGGCAGTTGTGGCGCTCGTAGTATTGCAGTAGTTCGAGTAACGAAGATTTTTGTGAGGTAAGTGATTTGTGAAAGGTATAGGTTAATGTTAGTCAGGGCCATTTTTTGTAGGGATTTTTGAAAGTCAGATTGCGTTGCGCTAAAAATATTGTGTCAGTTTAAGCACAGTCGTATATAAATTTTTAAAAAGGGGACGTTTCATATGTCGACCCTTAGCCTAGGATACCCCACTGGAATCTTCTGATTTTTTTCTTGTGGTTTGTGTAATTAGTGTAGCTATTGTTTATTGTTAGCGCGTAATTATAGAGAGAATTTCCTTTGTAGTTGCAGTCTTTCATTGTTGTACAGTAAAACAGGTGTGGCACGCATGTAGATTTGCACCAAGTATTTCGCAGCTGCAATTAACTAGATATTATTTTCAGTACTATGTTAATGTGTTCTCTTATTTTTGCTCTTCAGATTGTGCTTTTCTGTGTTGTCGTGTGAAATATTGTGACAATAATGGTGTGTGAAAAACGTAATACTAAGCTCCAAAGTAAACTGAGAAATGACAGTGAAGACGAAAGCAGTGTGTTAGCGCCACCGTGTAATGAATTAACTAATGTTCAAAGTAGTAATTTGGTAATTGTGCATAGGGAAATGGAGCGAGCGGCAAATAATGGCGTAGACAGTGAAACAATTAGTGAACAGGGAAGCATTATCGATCGATCGATCGGCAACAGCTCGCCTCAGGAATCCGAAATGACAGGACACAATCTCGCAAATACTGTGGATTCAGGTTTTGGGTCCTCGCCGTTTTCTCAAATAAGTCAAGACACATTTTCTGCTTGTCAAATTGTGAATGTTGCCGGTGCAAATTCACTGCCGAAAAGCACTGAGGAACATGCTTCAGACACCAATGCATTGTTATTACAATTAATGCAACAAATGGGACAACAGCTTCAAAAGTTAGACACAATGGAACAACACCAGAGACAAACACAGCAACAGTTAGACACAATTGAACAAAATCTTCAAAAGTTAGACACAATGGAATAACACCAGAGACAAACACAGCAACAGTTAGACACAGTGGATCAAAATCTTAAAAAGTTAGACACAATGGAACAAAATCTTCAAAAGTTAGACACAATGGAACAAAATCTTCAAAAGTTAGACACCACGCTTGAACAAACACGTGAAGATTTAACTACTGAGTTACATAACATTGAATCGTAATGTCAAAAAGTCTGTAATGACGTAAAAACACAAATTTGTGAGCATTTTCAACCTATTTTTTCGCGGCATGAAAATGCATTACAGAATCACGAAGCAGCCATAAAAGAACTGCAAACTATTGTTCATGAAAATCATGAGACCTTACAAGCTAAAATTGACTCAGTTGCATCTACCGATTTGTTTACGCAACTTTCAAAAACTCAGGAAAACTTAAAGGACACAGTAGATACTCTGAAAATTGGTTCAGAAAGACACATGGAGGAAATTAGTTCATTATCAGAGAAAGTAGTTGAACTTTCGGATCAGCTAAATAATTTATCTACGAATGTAGATGACAATCTGAATGACACAAAACCGGTAGTCTTTAATGACACAGAAGAGTGCGAACAAATTAGAAAATTCAAACAAAATCAAAATCAAATCAATACACAGTACAAAAGAGAAATCCGGGAAGTACAAGATCAGCTGACACAGGTAATACAAGAATTACGTATTTCAGAGGACACTCGCGCCCCAATATGGGAAGAGGGACTTAGAAATACGGAACAACCACAAAATAATAACACAGGACACTGCGGAAATTATGAAAGAAATTGGCAAGGTACACCGAATTTTGAGATTGAACCGCCGACACGACGTAACAATGACCGACATGCGACTCGCCGACATGATGATTTTGACTATAAGCTGTTCATTACTACACGTAAATTCAAAACGTTTAAGAATTCTGGCAACGACATTCATCCACAAGCGTGGCTCTATCAATTCTCTCATTGTTTTCCTCCCAACTGGTCATTGGAGCACAGGTTAGAATTTATGTGTGGCTACTTGGAGAATGAACCAGCTGTAAGAATGCGATCGGTCATTCACGATTGTCACAGTGAAGGAGGTTTTTATCATGCCTTCCTCTCAGCATATTGGTCTCAAGCTACACAAGACCGAGTAAAACATAGCATCATAATGATGAAACATTTCGAACAATCTGAATTTTCCAGTCTTGTGAAATATTTTGAAGACATGTTGCACAAGAATCAGTACCTGTCATACCCATACAGCCCATCAGAACTCATCCGCATTTGCGTAATCAAATTGCCTGAACATTTACGACATATTATTTTGGCAGGACGTTGCAAAGACGACGTTGAAGCTTTTCACGGACTCTTACAAGAATTAGAAATTGACACAGACAGTCGCGGGATGAGAAAACAGGAAAACAGTCACTACAGGTTACATCCGTCACAATTCCGTGACGACAGAAACAATAACTGGACGCGACAAGTCTATTCTTACAACGCAAATCGTGACCAAAACAGACACCACCCATATGACAACCACTGGCAGAGTAATAATAGTTACAGAGAAAGATCGCATTTCCGTAGGAATGAATATGACAGAGATTACCATAGAAACAGACAATATGGGAACACAAACAATTATTATCAAGGGTGACAGAATAACTTCAGACGCAACAGTTCAGCGCGCAGTTACGATTCAGGAAGAAATTCCCCACCACGTGACCGGCAAGAAAGAAACTATGGAATCTACCGACATGACGACAGACGATGTGATCGTAACGACAGAGCTGAATTGCATCAGAACTGGCGAGCTTCAGACAGGGCAGGGCCTTCTCGGCAAGGTGAATTTGTAGAAGTTCGGTCTCCTAATCCCAATAACGGCGCGCGCCAACAAAGAGACAGACAATGACTCACACCGCAGGCAGCCGCGTGCGCTGGCTGGCTCAGAGAAAAAATAACATAGACGCTAACCTTGAGAAAAATTCCAGTATTCTTTACCGACGTATACCGCACGATAATTGCGTTGAAGTTGAAACTCTGTGTACTAGGAAGAGTAAAGGTTTCCACCACATTTCTCATGTAAAACCGTTCATTGAAAGATAATCTGTTTTTTAACTTTGACTTTGCCATAAAACTCTTCACTTCACATTTCTAGTATGCATTGTTAGACTTAGAAACTGTTAACATGCAACAGTGTTTGAAGTTAACTATCCAGTCTAGAACCTAGGATACATATTTAGACAGTAGTTACGAGTGCATTGTTATAGTGAACAGATGACACAGTGTTACTGTGTGTGTACATTCTTGCTTGTTAGTTGCACGATCACTTAACGACTATAAGGCTCACATACTTAGAACATTTACCAGTACTGCTAATGAGATTTTAATGCAACATTTTGGTTTACTTGAAAATTCATTCTGGATTTAAAGTACTTTCTGTGAGATACCAGATGACACAGTGGTTAGTTTAGGTGACAGCTACACGATTTTATCACGACGCTACTAATGAGTGACAATATGCAATGTTGCTTTTGCAGTGTTTCTGTTTTTATTTCTGCACAGTTTTTCTGTATTATTCTGGAAAGTAAAACATGTTTTAGTAGTAACTTTTGTGGTATAGCTACAATGAGACAGCCTTTTCCGTAGCACAACAATACGTTACATTATAGTGCTTTCTTGATCACGGTAGGGTACGTAATAACTACGGTATCCATACGCAAAGCATTTCACTTTCGTTTATCATGAGGTAAGTACATTGGCTTCTGCAGAACATAGCTTTCGGAGGACGATAACTACGACACTTCCACAGAGATTATCTTACAGCAAGACACACATTTAGCGCTACAGGACACGTATTTGAGTGATTAATTTTGTACTTAAATCATTTATTTTTAAAGACATTTGAAGTACAATGATACAAAGGTTTTCCGTGATACATTTCATTCCATTGCTTTAATCTGTAACACCTGAGGGTATAATTACATTAATCCTCAGGGGGTACACACCTACTTTGTGTACCATGTGTTTGGCAAGCACAAGGAGCCCTAGCTAATATGGTATTGCTTATACAACTTTACACATCGGTACCATATTTCTCTAACACACAAATTACACAGCTATCTGATCATTTAACAGAGAAACAAACTTTTTTTTATTACATCAGTGACACATGTTTACGCAATTACACAGTTGGGTAACTTCACACTTATGAAATTGATTTGTGCGTACTGTGTGAACCCTTCATACGTATTTTTCGGAACCATTATGATACTATGAGAGCTTTGAATGATGTATTTGGTATGGGATCATGATTTTTAAAGTACGTTTGAGGTAGATGACACTATTGAAATGAGCAGAGAATTTTTTTTAGGTTTTGAAATTATTGGAGGAAGCTATGACGATTTTGCGAATTGACTGAGATGTTATGATATTATTGCGATGACGATGTGTATTATGCTGTTGAGATATGTTTATGATCAATAAGATGATGCTACCGTATATGAGGAATTTGATTATGCTACGCATTTCTTATGATGAAATATTGAAGAAGTGTCGACGAATATGTATATGTGTAATAAGGTAAGGAGTAATGAATAGTGGTTAGGGACTCTGAGTTGTGAAAAAGGATGTTGGAAACCAAGAATCGTACTTTAAGAGTTATGAAATGTGTGTAAATGCGTGAATGTATCACAATGCCGACGAAAATTTTTTGGACAGTTATATCAATAGGATTTTGTTTCTACACATTTGTAACCAAATTCTCAACCTGTGAATTTTTTTTATATGAGACTGCCACTGTAGCGGAAACTGCAGTCGTAAATATTTCAGTAAGAAAGGTAAGTGACCGTGACGTAATGCGTTTTGGGCGCCCAGCTGAGAGATAGTCGTCTGACAAAAGAAAGCCATTAGGTGAAAAAAAGGGAGGCCATTATCCTCGCTATTGACATTCCTTTGTAGAAAGCATCGCAAATACGACACGCTCAAACTTGAAAACAGATGATTATACTGTGGAACTCTTAATTTATGATATTTACTGAAATGCCTAATGAAATATTTTTATGTCTATACACCTGTATATGACTACTGTCTTTCGAGAATTGAGAGAATTTCTACTAACTTATGAAATACCACATGACTATTGAACGATATTTTTATGATTTGGTTTGCGTAATTGCTTATTTCATTTGATATCTGTTTTCCAGCTGTGTTGCAACATTGGTTTTATAAAATAAAATTAAATGCATTTGCTAATGTGAACACTTTCTGTCAACAGATCTATTAAATAATTGCTTTATGATCCACATTCTTCGAAAATGGAGCTCTTGGAATGGAAAGAACAATAAGAAGGGACTAATAACAGTAACTGCATATATAATTTTCTTTTCAAGTACTTGGTAATTTTTTGTAGAATTAGTTTTTGTGGTGCACCACTTTAATTACATAGACATTACGATGTAAATATACATTTCCCTTGTCTGCATTGATTACTTTAGTGTAATTTTTTTTTTTTGCTTGAGCTATCTCATGTTTAGATATAAGTTATTTCATTTTCTGCTGCTGTTTGCCAGGCATAATGTTACTGAATTTGACTTTGTATTACGCTGTTAAGCCAGTTTTACTACGCATTTATTTGTCTTGTTTGCTGCACAGTGCCTTATATTAGTTGTAATATTGCAATTGCTTTGCCAATTTGACGTTTTTGTCATTGATGTTTGTGTTAATTGTTTTGTGCTGCTGCATTGCCTCGTCCCTTAGTATATATATCTGAGCTCAGTAGATTTAAGTTAGCTTAAAATGGGGTAGGCTATATAAGAGAACGAGTTGTGATGAATTGGGAGAAATGCATTGAGAAGCTATAAGAATACGGTTTACCCAACAAAGTATTTTGAAAGAGGATATGAACAAAAAAGTAGGTTTTAGAGACAACAAGTTTAGGTAGGATTTTCTTGGAAGTAAATGATGTAAGATAATGGAAAATAAATAATGAGGTAAGAAATATGTGAACACATAAATACAGAAAGCATGCTTGGACAGGATTTTTTTGGTGGAAACAAATGTTGAAATAAGCCGAAAGATCTATGGAATGAAGTTTTGGGTTGGACTGCAGTACCAATGTCACACTGAAAACGAACCATGTCTTTCCTTTTATATTATTTTGCTATGTGTGTATGTACCATTGTGTATTTGTCTTTTTCCTGTCTTTAAGTGTTTAGCTAATAAGATTTATGTTGTAGAATTTTTCTAATAATATGTTATTTACTTTGTAAAGATGTTTAGACACTATTAATTCTGTTCTGTTTTAATGCTCATGTGTGAAGTTGATGTTTCAATAATTATTCTGATCTTTTATGTATTCACTTATGTCATAATTCCTGTAACACTGATGTATATGTTATTTCGATTCTTTTGTAAAGCCTGTACTACGAATGTTATCTGTATTGTTATGTTCTTTAATGATGTATTTTGTACCTTTGTAATTGTATTCTTATGTTATAAAATTGTAATTGACACCAGTTCATCACATTAAGTATCATTTCACTGCACACGTTTCTGTTGGTCATAATATATGGACAATATGTGTGAAGTAGGGACTGATAGTGTTTGCACGTGTGTTAATAATTCAGCAAGGGACTGGATAACAGCATTGCTGGTTTTAAGGACAATTAAAAAACTTTGTGAGTGCGCAAGTGGTGGTTTATGGACTTGCTATATTGTCCACAAGACTCTTCGATGGTGATTGTGCACCTGCACATTTGCAACAGATGGCTGCTGGCCGTCTCTACAAGGACTACAGTGGGTCTGCACCTTTGATGACCCACCAATACCATTATTTCTGCAAGGACTACAGTGGGTCTGCGTCTTTGCTGACTCACCAGTACCATTATTTCTACAAGGACTGCAGTGGGTCTGCGCCTCTGGTGGCCCACCAATACCGTAATCTCTACCAGGACTGCAGTGGGTCTGCTCTGTGATGACCTACCTACCAATACTCTTCAAAATTTCGACTAACTCTGCTGTGGGTTTGCTCTGTTGTGGACCAATACCTGTCTGCATGTCAAGAGTCAGCACTGTCTTTCCGTTGGCAGGACAACACTACTTCTTCAAGATTGCATGGAAATCCACTACTTCCGTGTGCATTTTCTTTTACTGCTCAGACTTTGAGAAAAACACTGCAATGTTACTGTGATGAATGATCAGGACAGTTATCAAGAAGTGTGTGCATTTGATATCTTTCTTACTGTAATTATGAAAAATTTTTTCAAATCTGTATTGGCCAGTGCCCAAAACAATTTGTAAAATTTTTTTGTGTGGAGCATGGGGGCTATGTAAGTAGGCTGTTTATGTTTTCTTATTGGCAACGTTACGTAGCGCTCTGTATGAAAATCACTGGTTCTGCTGTGTGCAGTCTGTGGCTAGTTTGCATTGTTGTCTGCCATTGTAGTGTTGGGCAGCGGCAGCTGGATGTTAACAGCGCGTAGCGTTGCGCAGTTGGAGGTGAGCCGCCAGCAGTTTCGATATTTGTAAGAATGGATGTTATGAACTCCTATATATATTATGACTTTTGATGACTATTAAGGTAAATACATTGTTTGTTCTCTATCAAAATCTTTCATTTGATAACTATGCCTATCAGTAGTTAGTGCCTTCCGTAGTTTGAATCTTTTATTTAGCTGGCAGTAGTGGCGCTCGTTGTATTGCAGTAGTTCGAGTAACGCAGATTTTTGTGAGGTAAGTGATTTGTGAAAGGTATAGGTTAATGTTAGTCAGGGCCATTTTTTTGTAGGGATTTTTGAAAGTCAGATTGCGTTGCGCTAAAAATATTGTGTCAGTTTAAGCACAGTCGTATATAAATTTTTAAAAAGGGGACGTTTCACCCGTTAACCACAATGAGATTTTCACTCTGCAGCGGAGTGTGCGCTGTTGTGAAAACTTCCTGGCAGATTAAAACTGTGTGCCGGGCCGAGACTCGAACTCGGGACCTTTGCCTTTCGCAGGCAAGTGCTCCACCATCTGAGCTACCCAAGCACGAGTCACGTCCCGACCTCACAGCTTTACTTCTTCCAGTACCTCTTCTTCTACCATCCAAACTTTAAAGGAGCTCTCCTGCGAACCTATTTCATCCCGTTAACCGGATTCTCATAGTGGTTTGATTCACCAGTGAATATTTTCAAAATTTTTATTGTATAAACGCAAGAGAGATTTTCTGCATGCTGTACCAGTTTGCTGTTTCTTATCCTTGTATTGTATTGTATTGCATGTTAACCGGGGACCTAGAAACGACGGACAGGCTCCGTCCCCACCACAGCCGCAGTGGTCAACAACCACACGACGACTACCGCAGTCCACTTCACCCCTCAGCCGCCCCACACCGAAGCCAGGGTTATTGTGCGGTTCGGCCCCCGTTGGGCCCCCCAGGGAACGTCTCACACCAGACGAGTGTAGCCCCTATGTTTGCGTGGTAGAGTAATGGTGGTGTACGCGTACGTGGAGAACTTGTTTGCGCAGTAATCGCCGACATAACTGAGGCGGAACAAGCTGAACCAGCCCGCATTCGCCGAGGCAGATGGAAAACCGCCTAAAAACCCTCCACAGACTGGCCGGTTCACTGGACCTCGACACAAATCCGAAGGGCGGATTCGTGCCGGGGACCAGGCGCTCCTTCCCGCCCGGAAAGCCATGCGATAGACCACACGGCTAACCGGACGGGTTTCTTATCCTTACGCTCATGCAATATTATACCGATATTCTCCACTGATTTTTGATGGAGCATTAAGCAGTTTTGGACAAACTGTTTCACAAAAATACCCTCTGATCTACAAACATGGTTCAAATGGCTCTGAGCACTATGGGACTTAACTTCTGAGGTCATCAGGCCCTAGAACGTAGAACTACTTAAACCTAACTAGCCTAAGAACCTCAGATACATCCATGTCCGAGACAGGATTCGAACCTGCGACCGTAGCGGTCGCGCGGTTCCAAACTGCAACGCCCTATGATCTACCTTTGACTTCTTGGGGTTTAGGATGTCAAATCAAACACCTTTCATCAGTCCAGTTTCCAACCTTATTTTATTTGGCAACCTTTTTAGGCGTGTTACTACGCCATCTTCAGGCCCCTGACGGACGTGTTGGAAGATTACACATCTGTTGTGATTAAAACAGGGGTCAGCAATACTGTATTACTAGATTTTTGGTATAGCGATCACATCAACCATCATCACTGAGGAAGACTCTTCCAACACGTCGGTCAGGGGCCTGAAGATGGTGTAGTAACACGCTGAAACTGGTTGCCAAATAAAATAAGGTTGGAAACTGGACTGCTGAAAGGTGTTTCATTTAACATCTTGTATCGAACAGCTGAGTCCAGCAACCATCTCTAAAAAGATGAATATACAGAGTTTTGGGGTTTAGCTCAAGAGCCAGGTTTTGTGCCCGTCGCCATAACGCGGAATGGTCGTTGTTCGTACCAGACACGATGAACTGATGCATGGGCTTAGATACAACTCGAAGTCGTCAACATATAAGTGGTAGACGGAGATGACATAACTCATACAGAGAAAAAGCAGTGCACCGAAGACTGACCCCTGGGGAACTGCGGAGAGCACGTGCTTCTCTAACCTACAGACGACTCGTTTACCCAGCAAGTTACAGAATGTGTAGTGTAACCGAGTACTAAGTGGGAGGGAGACGGCAGACAGCTGCCTGCCTTGTTACGCAGCTGGGTCTCCGGAGTCTGGCTGCCCCTCCAGCGCGACTCCCCTCCAGCCACTGGCCTACTTGCTGGCGCGCTCCGCTGCAGCCGCAGCCGTCCGCGCCACAGTCCGGTGCAGCATGCAGGCCCAGCAGCTCGTCTTCGTCTTGGCGCTCTGCCTCGCCTCTGCCGCCGCGGTGCTGCAGGTAAGGTGCCACCACTCACCACGGAGGGCATTCACCGCCTTAGCTGCGCCGAATGCTCTGTTCGCAAACATTAAAACTGAAGTAACGAGTCTCTCGTTACCTGATGCAGCACTGGGTCGTTGGACTTGTAAAACCTGCAATGATATCCATCTCAGGTTCTGATGAACGCTCGATTGGCCGTGCGGTCTAACGCACGGCTTTCCGGGAGAGAAGGAGGGCCGGTACCCGGCACGAATCCACCCGGCGGATTTGTGTCGAGGTCCGGTGAACCGGCCAGTCTGTGGATGGTTTTTAGGCGGTTTTCCATCTGCCTCGGCGAATGCGGGCTGGTTCCCTTTATTCAGCCTCAGTTACACTATGTCGGCGATTGCTACGCAAACAAGTTCTCCACGTATGCGTACACCACCATTACTCTACCACGCAAACATAATGGTTACACTCGTCTGCTGTGAGACGTTCCCTGGGGGGTCCACCGGGAGCACAACCGGACAATAGCCCTGGTTTCGGTGTGGGGCGGCGGAGGGGTGAAGTGGACTGCGGTAGTCGTCGTGGGGTTATGGACCACTGCGGCTGCGGCGGGGACGGAGCCTCTCCGTCGTTTCTAGGTCCCCGGTTACAATACAATATACTATTTCAGAACAATGCCAAATCGGATATTTACGATCAAGAGTACAGACACATGGTTTCCCAGTTACGGGGAAGAGCGTAGGGTCTCTAATTATTTATTTGTACAAGGAAAGCCACATATTAAGAAAATGACCACCAACATGTTGATTAGAGTATTATAAATGTCACGCAGAAATAACTATCAGACATTCTGAACCTTGGCTTGAGTGGTTTTCCATACACATCCAAGAATATCATGTATTTCACGTTTTATGCAGGGCGGGGCAAATAAAAGTGGCCTGGGCGAGTGGTATACGAGTGAACACGAATTTGTGGTGGCACTAACGGCGGAGGAAAAGGCGTATAGGTACTTTCAACAGGATGTAGCAACTGCCCACACAGCCGGCCGAGCCTTGGAGCGCATTTGTACAATCTTCACTCCTGAGAGAGTTATATCAGAGGTCAGTCTGATCGCGGTCCTAGCTGGCCGCTCAGGTCACCTGTCAGTGTGCGATTACTCCGTGTGGGATGCCCTCAGGTGGAGGATGTATCTCAACAACCGTCATAGTCTTCATGAACTGCGGCAGAACATTTCGGACGAATCCTGCAGCAATTCGAGCAGTCCAGTTTCGATCCGCCTTCAGCAACTTTCTGGCCAGGGCCCAAAACTGCCAAGAGATGAATGGTGGTCACTTTCAACATCTGCTGTTGTCATGTTAGTACTGTATCTCCTTTCCCCTGCTGTGTTTCACTGCATCCTGGAACCCTGTTCTCTGAGTCACTTTTATTTGCCCGACCCTCTGTTTGAGGAATATTCAAATTATTAGCATTGTTTTTCGTTGCAGATTTGAATGTTTGTACATGTAGCAGCCATGGCTACCACTGGTTGGAACATCATAGTGCTCATACAAGCAAACTCCTGTTAGAAATAATATACACTCCTGGAAATTGAAATAAGAACACCGTGAATTCATTGTCCCAGGAAGGGGAAACTTTATTGACACATTCCTGGGGTCAGATACATCACATGATCACACTGACAGAACCACAGGCACATAGACACAGGCAACAGAGCATGCACAATGTCGGCACTAGTACAGTGTATATCCACCTTTCGCAGCAATGCAGGCTGCTATTCTCCCATGGAGACGATCGTAGAGATGCTGGATGTAGTCCTGTGGAACGGCTTGCCGTGCCATTACCACCTGGCGCCTCAGTTGGACCAGCGTTCGTGCTGGACGTGCAGACCGCGTGAGACGACGCTTCATCCAGTCACAAACATGCTCAATGGGGGACAGATCCGGAGATCTTGCTGGCCAGGGTAGTTGACTTACACCTTCTAGAGCACGTTGGGTGGCACGGGATACATGCGGACGTGCATTGTCCTGTTGGAACAGCAAGTTCCCTTGCCGGTCTAGGAATGGTAGAACGATGGGTTCGATGACGGTTTGGATGTATCGTGCACTATTCACTGTCCCCTCGACGATCACCAGTGGTGTACGGCCAGTGTAGGAGATCGCTCCCCACACCATGATGCCGGGTGTTGGCCCTGTGTGCCTCGGTCGTATGCAGTCCTGATTGTGGCGCTCACCTGCACGGCGCCAAACACGCATACGACCATCATTGGCACCAAGGCAGAAGCGACTCTCATCGCTGAAGACGACACGTCTCCATTCGTCCCTCCATTCACGCCTGTCGCGACACCACTGGAGGCGGGCTGCACGATGTTGGGGCGTGAGCGGAAGACGGCCTAACGGTGTGCGGGACCGTAGCCCAGCTTCATGGAGACGGTTGCGAATGGTCCTCGCCGATACCCCAGGAGCAACAGTGTCCCTAATTTGCTGGGAAGTGGCGGTGCGGTCCTCTACGGCACTGCGTACGATCCTACGGTCTTGGCGTGCATCCGTGCGTCGCTGCGGTCCGGTCCCAGGTCGATGGGCACGTGCACCTTCCGCCGACCACTGGCGGCAACATCGATGTACTGTGGAGACCTCACGCCCCACGTGTTGAGCAATTCGGCGGTACGTCCACCCGGCCTCCCGCATGCCCACTATACGCCCTCGCTCAAAGTCCGTCAACTGCACATACGGTTCACGTCCACGCTGTCGCGGCATGCTACCAGTGTTAAAGACTGCGATGGAGCTCCGTATGTCACGGCAAACTGGCTGACACTGACGGCGGCGGTGCACAAATGCTGCGCAGCTAGCGCCATTCGACGGCCAACACCGCAGTTCCTGGTGTGTCCGCTGTGCCGTGCGTGTGATCATTGCTTGTACAGCCCTCTCGCAGTGTCCGGAGCAGGTATGGTGGGTCTGACACACCGGTGTCAATGTGTTCTTTTTTCCATTTCCAGGAGTTTATATACATAATTGTCCCCAACGCGGAGTCTAAGTCGGGCCCAACTTTCCTGTTTTGATAAGTAAAACCTATTGTCAGGTATGGAATCTGCAATAAGTACCAGAAAATGGTTAGGATCAACAGAAAAAGAATCGGGGTACTTTTCAATGTACAGTCATATCTCATCCATTCTGCCTCCCTCTGCTTCAGTGCTGTGATCAGAAATTCTCGTCAAAATGACTAAAGGGAAAACATTTTCTTTAAAGGCCCGTTGACGTTATTTGTACTCCCTACTACAATACTGCACTCGGTTGGCTGCACAAAACTGTTCGAAAATAAATTCATGCGTACACATCATGTGATAAAACAAACAGTACGAGAACGAGTTAACTGGAATATTTATACAAAAAATTCCATCGTTGGAACTGCAATCACGAGATGGGTGTATTTGTTCACGCTATTTCCATTATAACAAAATATTTTCATTCGGCAATGACTGCGAATTTCACTGATGAAATCTGCGTTTGTCGGTGAAGTAGTAACTTCGTCTTGAATAAACATTTCTACGTGTTTCACTCTCGTCTTCGTTTAAGGGCGAGTAATAAACTCGTTAAAATTTTGATTCCCGACACGCTGCTACTCGGCCCATAACCCGTGAAAATTTCATTAGCAAAACGTTTTAATCTGAAAAAACATTCAGTTTTCGCTATCTAGTTTCCGAAAAGCTGCACAGATACCTCTCGAATAGCGAAACTTTTCGTTTCAGAATTATTCAGTATAAATGTCTCCATTAAAAGGTTCTTACATTAGAATTTAATTTTAATAAATCTATTTGTACTGAAATCCAAAAGGAAGAACTGAGAGCGGTACAATAGTAACATATAGCGAAATTTTCATCAACCGCGCAAGCTGAAACGACCAAATCTAAAATCTTTCTCAGTCACTCTGCACACTCAAACGAGTTGTGGGCTGAAAAAGGAAACTGAAATTCAGTAACAGTTTGGACGATCTGAAGTCAATGGAAACATGAAAATATAGTATAATACGAAACATTCTTTTCAAAACTAACCGAACAGTTCAATCAATAAAAATAGTTGCCATGTAACAGTTTAGCGCGACTAGTTTTTGCATTTGTGTGCATAATCTCCAAGAATCTTAGTGTTATTCTACCGTTGTATCACCGAAACTGCTCCGAGACGTAACTTACCCCTCAAATGACTGTTAAAAATTTAGAATATTTCTGTTAACCTTCTTGTATCTAACCAGACTTACATAATGTTGTGTTAACGTAATCCAACATTTTTACTGGCCTTTTTTTCTGTCAGAAATAAATGTCCGCATTGCCATTAATTTAAAAAAAACCTCTTGAATGCCACACATTCATCGCCTCGTATCAGTTTTGGTTTTGGACCTTCCACATTCTTATAAGATTTGATTCCACAAGGAAACAGTTGTGCCACATACTCCCAACTGGACCATTCATGTTTGAGGTTAAGTTGACCAACTGAACCTCTGACATGAAGAATCCAGTCGAAAGTTGAGTTTACCATCTCGGTCCAGTCGGAACTACGTGCATATAAAAGTGATTTTCGGGTTTTAACTTACATTTACTGAACAGCACAGTGACAGAAAACGTGATATGCGATAAATATAATCTGAAACTGACTGCTGTACCATTTACTACTTTCGACGTTCGCTTCGTACGGGCATTGCTTTCTTAATATAACTCTTACCCAATATTAAATCTTAAAATCTGGTATGTGTGGTACGGAAAACCATTACAGATTGAACATAGATTGCTTACAGTTTCCTAAATTCATACCAGTTGTACACACGATCATAATTCTTTAGCCAGATTTCAACCAATACTATCACATTTTTTAAAATGTATTGCAGACTTTGTATCAGTCCGATTAGGACCATTCATTTCAGTGAAACCACACCCAGAACAGTCTCCCGAATGCCGATTACAATATTGGAAACACGTGTAGTGCAAACGGAGAAATATTTCTTTGGTTCGCAGTGATTCTGAAAGATCCCATTCAAGAAAGACACTCTGTATGTAGACTTCTGCGTCTAACGAGTAAAGGGCCTCTGCACTTCCGCTGAAACCCCTTGTCGTAAGCCTGGTTAGCACTGACCCAGTAAGAAGCTGCTGAGTGTGTGCTAAACGGGCCACGAACCGGTTGCTCTCGGCGCGCATGACCCTCTCTCTCTGTTAGTATTGTGCGCCGTTCACCTCGACATTCTCCCACTCTCTGTCAACACTTTCCATATCCAACTGCATTTTCGCTCAATTTCATTCCGGTGATGATGATGATGAGCGTATGGCATTGGTGGCCGGGAGACCCCTCGCGGGGCGGTTCGGCCGCCGCTCCACAAGTTCTTAAACGCCACTACGGCGACTTGAGAGTGAATAAGGATGAAATGATGATGAAAGACACACAACACCGAGTCATCTCGAGGCAGAGAAAATCCCTGACCTCGCCGGGAATCGAACCAGGGACCCCGTGCGCGGGAAGGGAGAACGCTACCGCAAGACCACGAGCCGCGCAATTCATTCTGATGGAATAATCATAATACTCACCACGCAGTTGTATTTTTTTCTGAGGAAGAAAGTGTTTAAAGCGATGAACTCAGTAAACGGCGAATAGCTGAACGACCGAGATATCATCGTCTGTCTCGTCTGAGCGGGTAGCGAGTCACAATGTATTCACTTTCATGATAGCGTTCGCGAATTAAACAAATGTCGAGATAAGATCATTACGCGATAACTTAGTGCATAAGGAAACGCAGCTCTGTAACCGACTCAGAGAACATCTAAGGTCCCTGACAGGCACTTAATTTTGTTTCTGACGTTCTAATCCATGAATATGCTCAAGGATTTACGTTCATTAGGAATATCATATGTCTCGAACGGCGGTCCCTGTACTGAACTAGATGCCCATAGCTATCAGTAAGTCGGAAGTTTTCACTAATCAGAGAGAACACTGACAGCTGCCAATGTAGAAAAAACTGGGAGATTTTATCAGCAGTTGGTCACCGTCTGCTGAGCACCAAATAATAAAAGTATGGTAGCCCAACATAGTTTTTCCTAAAGCTGAGCAATACTGCGATTTGCCAGCAGATTATTGTTGCACTTATCATTAAGTCAGATGCCACATCTAGCTTCTAAAAGCACTGCAAACTTACCAGTTTCTTGAACTGCCGTCAATTAATTTTTGTTACTTCAGAATGGACATTCAGTGAAGGAACTCATGCTGAAGAATCTGAAGTCCAGTGCCAGGAACAGAGTTGCAATTATTCCGGTTAATTTTCGCAAAAGGGTGCAAAAAATGGGACATCTATGACTGACACACAATTTCGTAGTGAAAACCTATGAATGACTGAGAAAATCGACTGTGATAACATTGTCTCTCAGCCGCTATTTCAGCAACTCTCCTTCCGATAGCCAAAACAAAATGAGATCGTTAAACGCACAGTGTATCTGAGAGAGGTAAAGACGAAACAATTTCTAAGCCTTGGGTTTGTGAATCGGTAAGCACCTGCATTTTTCTACAGCATCCCAAAGAGAGCTTGAAATCTCTGTAAGTGTGAGAAATTAACTAAATCTAATATTAATGATTCCATAACATTTTCATACGCTCTGTCTTACTCGGTCTCAGAAACCACAACTACGGAATATGTATTGTGTTTGAGTTCCGTGACCAGTTAGTGTTGTCTAAAGCTTCCTGTCGAAAGAAGTGATTTCTTCAAAGTTCACGTTAACGCTGACTTCTATGGAATAAACCTGATGAGAAACGTACTGTGCCTTTATAGAGAATGTTCGAACCGAGATCAAATTGTTACTACATTCTCACTTCAAACACCAAAACGATAGTGAAAGTGCATAAATAGTGCTAGAAAAACTCGAGACTAATCGCAATGGTTCACTTTGCGGTTTACAAGCAAATGTTACGAAGGAAAAGAGCACTTGAGAGAACAATAGGCACTGTTCAACACAGACACCCGCTCCGTAATTACCTGCCGCGAATGTCAAAACAGCTGACTCTCGAGGAGTTACAAAAACTTGTTTCTCCTTGTGTTACATCTCTCTTCCTTAACGACTGTCCCACTTTACGGTCGGCTGTACTCGGTGTGTAATTTGTATCCACTTCTTGTTTCCCACAATCATAATTTGAACAACATTCGTAGACTGCGGTGACCTAATCTCAGCGTTTACGACAGTCAGATTTCCAAGTAGTGATGTTTTTCTGTGGATCCACGCTGGCGAGCAGGACAGTGCAACCACATCGTCACCCACTCGAGTGGATGTGAACGACTGCATTAACAACTGCTCTGCGGGTGACCGTATAGACTGCTTCCCTTTGTTAGGTGGATGACTGGGTCCGAATTGTGTCTGAAAGAAACGGACAGTCGCCGAGAAAGATAGATAAAAGAAAGAAAAAAAGCTCTCGTTTCCTTCGGTAAACATATTAAAAATAACTATAGTTGAATTCTTTTATCATGGCGGCTCGCGCGTGCCCGCCCAGACGCGGGAGATTGCTGCGTTGCCAGTTGCACACGACGCACGCCCCAAGAGAAGCAGCGCCATAGTATAGCATAGTTCGCAAGCTTACGTTTAGGGGGGAGCGCGCAGTTTATGAAGTTAAGCCACCACGGCCGCATTAACCCTTTCACTGCTACAGAGACGTGCTCCCCGCATTCCGCGCTGTGCGCGATTTTGTCACTGCACTGCTCGCGTGTGCTGACACATGGTGTTTCCGACTGCTTTGACACACTTATCATTCGATTCCACAAAAACTATTTGGCCCAAAAATTTGATTTTTACACATCTTCTTGACTGATACCTTCCCCCCACTTCCTTTGACTGATTAAAGTGCTTTAAAATAAAGTCAAACGCGCCCGGTGTAAATAAAACTTTTATTACAGTCGCAAAAGACGGAATATTTCTCAATTTTACATACGACACCTATGTGGTACTTACATTAAATGAGATATTGTTATACAGTAAATTTTGTATGAAATTTAGGTACCTTGTCCACATTTCATTCTCAACATTGTGGCAACTAAAATCGACCATACGGAAAGTATACGCTATGGACTTTTACCTCTGCAAACTCTTCAAAATTTCGTGCAATGGTTTTCTACATTTAGTGCTGCACAATAACTGGGTTGAGCATCGAAACAATATTAAGTCATTTATGGGGGGAAAGTATCAGTCAAGAAGATGTGTAAAAATGTAATTTTTGGGCCAAATAGTTTTTGTGAAATCGAATGATAAGTGTGTCAAAGCAGTGGGAACAACATGTGTCTGCACAGGCGAGCTGTGCCCCGGGGAGCACGTGACTGCAGCAGCGAAAGGGTTAATGAAGAGACAAAGCACTAGAAATTTCAAAAAATTGCATTCAAACGAATAAAATTCGTGAAGTAAGACACTTCGATATTGTTTTTAAATAAAGAAAATATTTAGCATCGCACAAGGTTTGAACTCTTTACTTTTCGCTTACTCACCCAACCCCTTAACCATTACGCTAGCGAAGCTCATAGTGCTCTGTGTCTCCATAAGGACTCTAACAGGTCACGCAAAATTCTGAAAAACACTGTTGGTATGCCTATGAATTACTCGCACTTCGTCGAAGTACAATAGGAAATAAACAATTACTGCTGTTCTTTATTGCGAAAAAGCGGTTCGTGAAATTGATACAAACACCTTTCCTTGCTATCGCCTGAATTAGGAGTCTTATTGCTTGTTTGGTTTAATTAAAAAATAGAAAATAAAGCAATTGGTATAAAGAATGGTTTTTCCAAACTTTCTATAAAACAAAGTCTGCTATCAAGACATTGCTTTTGTTCTATTACTTTATTTATGACTGAACGTTTCTAAAACTGAAGACACTGGTCCCTGCTCTGCTCTGCAGTCGAGATCTGGCAACGTCGTTCTCTGTTCATTGGCTGACTGTATTTTTTCACGTCAGATGCGCAGAACGAACCTAAACTCGGCCGCCAACATAAATGACGCGCACTTTAGTGCTCATGCCAAACAGCATATCCTTAAGGTGGGATAGGACGTCAAACGAGCCGATGTGAAGCAGGAGAGGCACCACAGGACATTTTAATTTCCACTGGTTACACTTTTATAAATAAATTCATTGTCAGCATGACTAGGAAGGATTCAGGATTCACACTATAAGTACACATTTCTCCATAAGTAAGAGAGATTCTTCGACGACTTTCACACATAATACAAACCATAGTTACAGGCGTATGAAACTCCAGAATTTATTTAATTTATGAAAAAATGAATGAACTGTTATATTTTAAACTTAATGTTTATAAGAACTCAAATTTTATACTTAATTATCTCAATTTTGACAACAGTTTTTAATAGATTCTAGATAAATTCTAGAGTTTCGCACACCTGTATGTATGATTTATATGCCGTGCAAAATTCATTGAAGAATTTCTCTTGTTTATGAATAAAAGTGTATCTACAGCAACAAATGCAGCCAACAACAAGTGAAAAAATGGTGAAATTTTACATGTAAGAAAAAAATTGTTATGTTTTTGATCTTCCACTGCTAGGAGTGTAAATTCTGAATCCTTCCTGGTCATGCTGACAAAGTCTTAGGAATTTATTTGTAAAAGTATAGACAGCGGAAATTAAAATGTCCTGTGGTGCCTCTCCTGCTCCAAGTCGGCCTGTTAGACGTTCTACCCCCCCTTAAATGAATACCTGATTTGAAAATTGCGTTCGGAGTCAATGTGTCGAATGGACGCGGCAGATACAATTGTCTATAAAAATATTGGCACTAGAAGACCATAGCCAGAAGCAGGAAGACCTGTGAGAATCCGAGACCGGTGCAGCAATTGTCTGTTGACGCTCAACTCCAATAAATATGACGTGCTGCGTATAAATAGTCGAATGGGTCCATGACCGTTCGGTTTCGCTATTGTTGATAAATCAATGGAAACAGTAACAATCCTACAATACTGTAAGCATGCGTCCGGAACGAACTGAAGCAGAATGACTTCCTAAAACTATTTCTAGGAAAGTCAGATGCCAACCTGAAATTCAAAGGAAGCGTCGAAATGAAATGTAGCTTATCCAGAAACGAAGTAGTTTACATGAGATTTGTGAATCCCAGCTTTGAGAACAGCTCATCTGCTGGGGACCCGTACCAAGTTGCATCAATAGACATGATGAGCTGCTTCGGAGAGCGATATACTTCGTCAAACATTGTTTAGTAAGGGCGGAACTTCGTGAAGTCCTTAAGACACTCTGTTGGTAGACGCTGCGAGAGAGGCATTATGCATCATGAACAGATTTAATGTTGATATTCCGAGTGCAGACGTTCCACGAAAAGGCCGTGTAACGCATTACTTTCTACCATACACGTCTCCAGAAAAGTCCGTGACGAGAAAATGGGAGAAATTAGAACTCATGCGGCTCTTTGTCGCTAGTTGTTCTTTACACGTTTCATCCAGGGAAAAGGACATGACAGGGGCGAAATAATAGTTCTAGGCGAAGTACGCTTCCCTACATGTAGTAAGATGACTTTCGGACTCACTCTGAGGATGGTCGGACGCTATGGGGCCGAAATGTGAGTGGAAGAAATAATATTTACGCGGATGCATGCCAGAAATTCAATGGTTTACATAAAGTGATCTAAAACTTAATCTCATCGAAAACCAGTAGTAAGAGTGGAAGTATAAAATGTGGCAGTTCTTGTGTGCACCCATCTACTGTGCGCATTGCCTACTTTGCTTCTTATGTGCTCATTTCTTCGATCGTCAGTTATTTTCCTTTCAAGATAGCAGAATGCCGTCACTTTGTGCACTACATAGTCCTCTCTTTTGATGTTAAGTTTGTCGTTAATCTCACTTTTGCTTCGCATCTCTCTTCAATTTTCTCTTCATTCATATTCTGTGTTCAAAAACTGTTCGATCTATTAAAAGTATTTTGTAGTTCTTCCTAACTCACACACACTACGGCAATACAGCGGGAGTATCTTATCATTGATATATTTCCCCCTGATTTATTTAACTGCAAAGGATATGTAACTATGGAACAAATTCGCGGATCAGATTTCTCATAGCCTTCTTTTTATTAACACCGCGAAAGAAACGAACATAGTCAACGAGTACAGAAAATTGGCTCTCGTGATTTTTAAGTTTGCCGTTAAACTCACTTTTGCTGCGTATTTTTCTTTGCTTGTCTCTCCATTGACACTTTATGCTCAAAAACTATTATTTGAATTAAAAGTGTCTTGTAATTCTTCCTATTTTACACAGATTACAACAATATAGCCGGTGTATCGTATCCTTGTTATAGTCCCCCCTGATTGGTTTAATTACATAGGATATGAAACCATGGAACAAACTCATTGATCACATTTCTCATACGCTTCTTTTTAGAAATACCGTAAAGGCAACGAAAACAGTTCGTGAGTGCAGAAAATTGGCCCTCTGGGAAAACTCTCGAGGAAACTGTAACCGTTACAGCAGCGGGTTTCTCGGTTACGCAAGAGGTGTCATGGACATACGGGCGAGGTATACTTCACAGCTGTTTCTTGCATAACAAGTAACTGGCGCCTATGTGACCATGTGTTTATTTTTCTCTTTGAACCTAGTCGCCCACTTGAGAGAGAACGTGACACAGATTTCTTTGCATTCCAAACATCATGACAGGAAGAGCCTTCTTCGACTGTACTGTATGATATCATTGAAGATCAGTCGAATGAATTGTACACACACGGTAAATGTTTTATATTTTAATATTTATTACTTTCTTTTTTATTATATTTATTTTATCGTGGAGTTCTTGGGGTCTGAGTGTTGGCAACCATACTCACTTAGTACTAGAGGTTATTATTACATCATTCGCATATTGGGTATTTACTGAAAAATTTGCTTAATGATGTTTCTTCTTTTTCGCATTTGTTATATAGGGTGTCTCAGGACCAATGGTCAACATTCCGGTGTATGACACGAATGATCACTCGAAGCAAAAGTCTAGTAAATATAGGTTCTAAAACGCATACCTTAAGACCTATGAGCATACTTCACTTTCTATAGTGTGAAACGAACCTCTTCTACTACAAGCTTCTTGCTTTCCGTATTTTGAGTGGTGGTAGCACACATCAAAACAAAAATGTCAGTAAACATGGGCTCTAAGTTTCATATCTTAAGAGCTATGAGCACATGTTCATCTTCGTTGCTTTGAAGCACAACTCTTCCAATGAACAAGTGCTCATATTTCTTAAGGCATGCATTTTAGAGGCCATGTTTCCTAGAATTTTTTTTATTGTTTTGGGTCGTAATACGAAAAGCAAAGAGTTGGCTGCAGAAGAGATTGGTTTCCCAGTATCGAAAATCAAGAACTGCTAATAGCTCCTAAGGCAGATATTTTACTGTCTATATTTCCTAGGCATTTGGCTTCGAATGATCGGTCCTGTCGTATCCTTGAATACTGACCATCCCTCCAGGGACACACTGTACAGAATCCATTCATTTTGCGGTATCGGGTTCTCTAATAAACTCTTATTAGCTCTGACCATGTGTAAAAATTCATCTCTCTTCATTATTATAGTCTCTGAGTATCAACATGCCTCAATCATCCTTATACTGTTGGAGTCATTTAAGTCAACTAACGTTCTGGTATCTAAAATAAATTTTCATATTCACTCCACTAAGCTTCATTCTGAAAATTTGTGTTTCTGGAATATGAAATGAATTCTGATATTCACTCCACTACGCTTCATTCTGAAAATTTGTGTTCCTATGTTCGATCATGAGGCTGCTTCCATTTTCCAGCAAAATTCAGAACTACCTCAAACCATATGTTTCCAGATACCTGTGTTCTCTCCTTATTAAAGGTTAGTGTTTCCGAAAACACATTGTCTACCGCACCTGATCGTGTTTCTATGATGTCCAAAATCGGTTCATCTGTTCATCAGTCTATTTTAATTAACTTGTTAAGTGTAGATTATGTTAAATAGTACGTTATTGAAATGGTATTTGGTACTAGTTTTTAAAGTCTGAGGAGGATATTGATTCACTTGGGATCTGTAGCTGGGTCACAGACAAAACTCACCCAGTGTCGTATCAAACAAAATGAAAAATGTTTATAATTTTAAAAAGACGAGGGCGTGCTGAAAAGGAACGCCTCCGGAATTTTTAATGAGAAAACTCTTAAAGCTTTTTGAATCAGACAAACATTATTAACAGTGTACATAGTTGTTCTTCACGTCTATACATTGATTTTTCAAAGTAGTCACCATGCAACGAACACATTTCTTCCAATGAGAGACACGTTTTTCGATACCATCCCTATAGAATGTTTACCTCCGTTAATGGAGACGCGACCTAACCTCAGCTTGCACCGCTTCATCACTATCAAAATGCAATCCTCGAAGGTGTTCTTAAAATTTTGAAAACAGCTGAAAATCAGTGCACTAAAGGCGTCCGATTTTTACAGATGTGGCACCATTGTACTGTTGAAAGAGATAGTGCTCCATGTGTGGACGAACTCTTCGAATTCTAAACTCGATTACAGCAAGCTGCTTCTCATGCACCGGCATAGTCGCGTTACACTCCGCAATATTACATGCTACAATTCGGAGCCCTCTAGCAGAGCGCTACAGATACGGAGACATAAACGATAAAGTTGTAGAATGTTAGCAACGTTCATTGTACCATAAAAATTTTTAAGAGTTTTCACTTAAAAAATTTAGAGCTTTACTTTGCAAGGTTCTGCTCTATCGATTACAATCAAGGCTTTAATAAAATGGCAAAGGTAATCTTAATCAGATCGCTGGTCGGAGTTGTGATCTAAATAACAACTCATTTATTCATTCTTAACATCACATGACAATAGATGGCTAAAGAAAACACTACACAAATATTCTTTTTTTGCCAAACGCATTCAATAATATGGGCTCTATGGTTAACAAAGTGATCAGCTGGGGAACAGCACATGACTCTAACCAGAACTAATTGGTTTCCCTTACTCCATACATGTGAATTCGTGGTATCTCCCAAAAACTACGCTAATATCAAGCATCTATACTCTACTGTTCCATAAAGAAAAGTATGGTTCCAAAGAACTGGGAGCTGAGAAGCATAAATTGGAGACCTACGCAGTAGCAGCGAATGATTTACCCTTCTGCTGGTCAGGGTGGCACACGACGATGCGCTGGGCGACTGCAGTCTTTGGCAGCGATAATCTGTTATTAAAAGAGCGCCCCCGGAAGTATGCGTTCGGCTAATTCGGAACGCAGGTACTTCCCTACGAGCCTCTGAAATCCCGGTGGATTCCAGAGTGCAGGTGGACCGATTTTCTGGTCTCCCAAACCAGTTTGACTCCGTGACACGACTATGCGTGACGGAACATGTCAAATGTTTAGACAGCCTGCTCAAAACAAATAAGTAGACCCACGCATCACTCGTTGTGTGCGTGATGCAAGAAGCAGTACCTCTGACGGTTCAGAAGGTGACTGGCACAGGGTGTAAATGGCACACTAGCAAAGGACACAAGTCTCGCCATTTAGGTAAAGACATGCAGTTCTTTAAACCTACCGTTCTTTACTAGCGAAGCGCCAGTACAATAACGGGACATTTTGAAGTACTCAGATTTTTGGTTCAGTTGTTAAGCTATTAAGCTTTTATATACATGTGTGTTTGTGATAATCGCACCACCTGACAAACCAAAGAGCATCAACGAAGTGATTTGTGGGAAACTGTAACTAGGTGATTATTTTAAATCAACTATTTCTCATGGTTCATTAAATAACTGTTTAATCAATAGTCGCCACCCATTACAAAGTGTATTTAGTTTTGTTGCAGGGGTTCAAACTGGAAACGCCGGATGGAACACAAAAGGTTCAAGCAACCTACTGCCCTTCCATTGCAACAGAAGCGAAAATGTATAGTAGCAGGTTGCAAGGAAAACATACTTCTGGTTTCATGTTGTGTATAATCCGCTACATTAACATATACATCTACATACACACTCTGCAAGCCACCGTATGATGCATGCCTGATGACACCTTGTGCCATTATTAGTCATTTCCTTTCCTGTTCCACCCGCAGAGGGAGTGAGGGGAAAACGATAGTCTATATGCCTCGGTATGAGCCCTAGTATATCATGCCCTCGCGGTCTCTACGCGAAATCTACGTTGGCGGCGGCGGAATCGTTCTGGAGCCAGGTGCAAATGTCGATTCTCTCCTATTACAGGTAGCGGACAATTATCTCTTTCTGTCGGTTCTCGCCGTTTTCTCGGCGGTTTTACTTATAGGCCAAATATTTCAATGAATCTGTGTGCGACGTAATTTTGTGGCTAGTAAAGCATTTCAGATTTCCAAACCAGAATCATGCTGACAGTCGATACCACGAACCATCTCGTAAATAGAGGATGTAGTGTCGGCAGACTTGCCAACACTACGCACACTAATTGAAAGAGGCGGCCAAGATGCACGCGCTAACTCACGAAGGATGGAGTGAGGTCGGAAACAGGATACGTAATGAATGTTATAAAGAAAAGAAAGGAGCTTAGGTTTACTTAACTTTAATTTCCTTGTGGTACATATCTCTTGATAATACAGGTGAGACTCTCTCCAGATATGGTTAATGGCGCCTTGCTAGGTCGTAGCCATGGACTTAGCTGAAGGCTATTCTGTCTCTCGGCAATTGAGAGAAAGGCTTCGTACGTGTAGTCGCTAGCAATGTCGTCCGTACAACTGGGGCGAGTGCTAGTACGTCTCTCGAGACCTGCCTTGTGGTGGCGCTCGGTCTGCGATCCTGACAGTGGCGACACGCGGGTCCGACATGTACTAATGGACCGCGGCCGATTTAAGCTACCACCTAGCAAGTGTGGTGTTTGGCGGTGACACCACAGAGGATATCAAATTAAACACTTTTCAGCCGACAAACTTCCAACCTTATTTTATTTGGCAACCAATTTCAGCGTTTTGCTACGCCATCTTGAGGCCTTGTGTACAGTCTACAGTGCTACCAGTATGAAGTGGTGCAAGTCTTATGCACTGGTACACAGTGGTAATAAGTAATAACATAACAATAACAATACCAACCAGTACAGGAAGTTACATGTAGTTAGAGATAAAGTAAGGAATAAAGTAAGAGAACAGTGCACACCATATTATCTTAAACCAGTGAGCAAAGTATATACGTCATATAATTGTGAAAAATTAATCTACTAAACGGAGGTCTATGTTTGATGTCATGCATGGATAATCGCCCATGAAACAAATGGAGTAAAATAATGTAGCAGTATACTGAAGACTTCATACTGAACATAAGACGTGATTACATGCTGTTATATACTAGTAATACTTTTACCACTTACTGTACGTCAATCCCATAACTATCTGTATCATCTTATACTAGTAATGACTAATAAAAGGACGGTAAAACTACATCAGTGCAATTTACCGATCACAACTCATAAGATGCAACTTATTTAATGAAACATTTATAATGAATCAAACCGCGAATCTAATGTAATATACCGTAACGGATTCCCACTAGCAGAGACGTCTCGTACATAGCCACGTTGTTTATCATGGCTTCCGATCATAATTAACCACCCGAAAGTGGAAACCAGATTGAAACCTGTCACAGCTAGACAAATAAACTAACACCGCTCTCTCGTCCCCTGATCAACAGATCGCTCACTTGCTCCCTCATTAAATCCCCTGTTCCTCCTTCACCAACCTCCATTCTTCGCCACTCAACGCACCACTTGTTAATCTCACCACCTTTCGACATATTGGAATATAAATTTCTTTCAGTGTGAATTCTAATGGCCTAGGTTAAATATAGTGATATAATTGTCACAAAGAAGATTTCTTCTGATAATTGTTTCATTTAACTCGTGAAGATTATCTTGATTTACAACGAGATCGCTGCGGATGCTCTGTCATTCTCAAGCGTTCCGGTTGAGATGTTATAACTGATGTAGCATACATACTTACGTCCATGGTTCTTCAACGAAATATTACGTCGCATTGTATTTACGGCCAGATGGAATGAACTCCATAACGCATCCTTGAACAAGTTTTCTGTCTGGTAATATGTCGTTATTATAAATCGCGTAGTACTTTTTCTATTAGACGTTTAGTGATTATATATAGTGTTAAGGAAATCGAAAATGCTTTAAAAATTCTACATAAAATACCTAATGGTCAGACTATGAACATTTTAGAACAATCAAAAATTTATACACATACGAAAAAATATATGTACGACATCGTTAACCAACAAACAGATCTGAAACATAAGGACTACGTAGCAAACCTTATTGAAAAAACAGAAAAGGATGACAATAACATTACACGGAAAATAAAGCAATAAATATCATTAAGTTTCACATAACTATAAATTTACAATTTCTGAAACTCAAGAAACACCCCTGAACTTCCGTGATATAATATCATCTGTAAACATAAAGTATCACTGCAGCGAAAACTGTCAAAAAGTGCTATATAAAGTTACTACAAGTCTAATACAAAAGGAACTGCGTGATTTACACTAACGACATATTACCAGACAGATGCATCATACAGGTCGTTCCACCTAGACGTAAGTACAGCACAGTGTAATGCTACAGACAAAATGTATTGAGGTAAGGTGCATACACTACAAAAATTGTAATGTAAAAGCAGGAAAACTTGAAAATGGCAGTACCGCCGAAACAATTAGGGCCTACGAGGTAAATAAAACAATTTTCAGGCAACCTTTTTCCAGTTGAAAGAAAATACCGTATGGTATCTTTCTGTCTGAACTAGTTACCTCCCACGTTTCACTTCCCTTTGAGGTAACGCCCCCAACCCCCCACCCCCACAAAAAAAAAAAAAAAAACGAAAGTAAAATACCTCCAGAAAATTGTTGGCGCTTAAATTTACTGTCAACGTTAGCAAATTTCTGTTTCTCATTAATGCTTTCCTTGCAATTTTTGGTCTGCATTTAAGTCCTTTCTACTTCTCAGTTACGTCCATGTTTAATGTCTCGATTCATAATCTGATTCTCTCGGCATCGCTGTGTATGATCTGACTATATTAGATAATCCGTTGTTTACTTTTGTTTCTGTGCGGCTGGTCCCGGCGGAGGTTCGAGTCCTGCCTCGGGCATGGGTGTGTGTGTTTGTCCTTAGGATAATTTAGGTTAAGCAGTGTGTAAGCTTAGGGACTGATGACCTTAGCAGTTAAGTTCCATAAGATTTCACACACGTTTGAACAATTTTTACTTTTGTTTATACTTATCTTATAACACTTTTCAAAACACTATTCAGTCCTTCCTTCTCATCTTCCATGTCTTTTGCAGTCTCTGATAGAATTGCAGTAACATCAGCTGGCATGGAAACTTTTATCAGTTTCTCCTGAAATGGAATTCCCTTCCCAAATTTCTCTTAGATTTCCATTATAGCGCAGATTAAGTAACGTAGGGGATAGGGCACAAGCATGTTGAAACTGCAGTCCTCCAGAAAGTAAGGTTCTTGAAGGAAGTAATCGTCTGTACCAACAGACACGTACCCCAGAAAATTATTCGAGCTACTAACATGTTTCATTTTGAGAGCATCGCAGATATCACTGTAAAGACGTCCGTAAACGAGCAACGGGATCTGGAGGGATTTGTGTCGACTGGCGATACGACGCCGCTGTGGCCGCAACCTCGCTGCAGCAGGTAGCGGAGGTCACGGAGAAGAGGTCGCCCTAGAGGAGCTTTACACAAGTGGAGACTGCCGCCGCTGCGTCGCGGAACTGTTCAAAGAAACCTGCGCTTTGCACTGCCAGTGCTGACCGTTTACGTATGGCGCTCATTAGGCCAGCCACTGGCGCTGTGCCAGTTACACACCTGCACATTCATTTCCAGGTACCTCTTCCACATTTTCGCATAGATTACCACGCGATTGCTGCTTGTCCTAGATAGCGACTACAGGGAATCAGACATACCCGCATCTAGGCATGGGCAACAGAGGCGCACAACTAGAGTGACAAATTCCAAGGGGAGGAAATTTCTGGGAAAGAAGAAAGTCATTCCCAGCCATTCCACGTCTCCAAAGTATTGCGAACTTTGACGAGGATGCCGTATGACCACAATCTTATATAACATATACTTAGAGGACGCCCTTAAGAGATGGTGGATAATGTTCTGCGGAGTAGGAACATCCACTGAAGATAAACTCTGTAGTCTATAGCCTTGTCTTCGCTAATGATAGGTTTAATATAGCTGGAAATGAGGACTATCTTACAGGGGGAAAGTTACTGACGTATATAAAAAAAAAAAAAAAAACGTTAATTAGTTAGAAACTACGGCGTCCACATCCGGAAAATGTAAGCTGCTTTGATTTAAATATCTTTGAAGCTGTCGGTTAAGTTAAAAAGCTTTTACATCCCTAAATCTTCCAAGGACATATTCGCCTTTGTTGTGCTGTGATAGTACCATCTCCAATTCTGCTAATATAATAAGAGATAATATCGTAGCCAGAAAGACGATAATCAATGTAAACAAAAATACACCTATTTGGGTTTGGCCATCTTGAAAGGGTGTGTCACAAATGAGTTTAGAAACGGACTCTAGAAGGGAGAACACAGAGATGACGCCTACCAAGAATATTTAAGGAAAATATTCATGAGGCAACAACGATCAGAGGCTTCCGGGACGGAGACCTGCTGAACAGAAAGAGCCAGAAAACGGGAAACAAAAACTCATGAGGGCAGTAAATACAGGCAACACTCGCGGTAAATTCACACCATAACTGAAATTTCCCAATCGCGTTGAGTCTGTATTGCTGCAGTTCATGTAACTTCCCATGCGCGTATTTGTCGCTATGTGTCCAGTGCACTGAGGTGACAAAAGCCGTGGGATACCTCCTGAAGTCGCGTTCAACCTCCTTTTATCTGGCGCAGTGCACAAGCTCGACGTACAATGAACACAAAAAGTCGGTGGAAGTCCCCTGAAGAAATGTTGGTTAAGCCATGCTGTCTCTGTAGCCGTCCATAATTGCAGAAGTGCTGCTGGTGCAGCTTGCAGCGCGTGAACTGACACCTCGATAACGTCCCATTGATGTTCGAAGTGATTCATGTCGGGAGGTCTGGGTGGTAAAATCATTCGCTGGATTTGTCCAGGATGGTCCTCAAATCAATCGTGAACAAGTGTGACCAGGTGACACAGCACTTTGTCATCCATAAAAATTATATCGTTGTTTGGGAACTCTGCTAATGGACTCCAAGTAGCCAGAAGACCCAGTCCACTCCATGGAAACTCAGCCCACACGGTTGCTTTGTTGACAACTTGGGGTCTGCGCCACATTCGAACCCTACCATCAGCTCTTACTAACTGAAATCGGGATTCATCTGACCAGGCCATAGTTTCTAATCTTCTAGGGTCCAACAGGTATGGTCACGAGCCTGCTGCCTTAGCCCATTGACGCCAAATTTCGCCGCACTGTCCTAACGGATACGATCGTCGCACCTCTCACATTGATTTATGTGGTTATTTCACGCCGTGTTGCTTGTTTGTTAGCACTGACAGTTCTAGGCAACGATAAGTGAAGGGCGTCGGCCACTACGTTGCCAGTGATGAGAGGTAATACCTGAAAATTAGTATCCTCGGCACACTGCAGACACTGTGGGTGTTGGAAAACGGAATTCCCTAATGATTTCTGAAATGGAATGTCCCATACATGTAGCTCCAACTACGGTTCCCCTTTACAAGTCTGTTAATTTCCGTCGTGCGGCCGTAATACCGTCGGATACCTTTTCACATGAATCACCTGAGAACAAATGACAATGCCTTGCCTCGAGTGAGCGATGCTACCGCCAACTGTGTATGTGCATATTGCTATCCCACGACTGGTCACCTCTGCGTCCACTGTGTACTACTGCAACTTCAATGAATGTTGAGTACCTTGTTAATTAAATACACCTGCGACTGAGGCCTGGTCTTCAGTGTGTGATTACATGGAACTGGTTTCAGGAAATTCTAAATCAGAAGAGACGAAAAAGTATGCTGTGCTAACAGTGATGTCTGATATGATTTGCATAACAATATTTGATACGGCTTTAGGTAAAGTAGGAATGTTGGTCATAAAAATACTAAGCTATGTATTCAAAGAGTACAGTGGTTCACAGTAGGAATCATTTAGTGTACCTGATACAGGCCATACCTTGTTTCCAGCCTCTACTCAGCTATATTCAGTATTGCCAGTAACACGTTCTTCATTTTATAATATTTATTCGTTCCTGTGCCCTGTCACCTCTCCTCCTCCTCCTCCTCCTCCTCATCCTCCGAGTTTTAATTTTATATACCTTGGTGCTTGTACAACAGACCTTTTTCTTCTCTCGAGGTAGGATTTTTCGTTAAAGTTTCTTCTCGTTTGTTCTTTGTAGTGCGTCATCAGTACGAAACTTTTCCGTCGCTAAACTTTTACTTCCCGGTACAGCAACGCAATCAAATTCTTCCACTGCCTTTCGGTCGTGATTATTCTGTGTTCTCCTTCCACGCAATTATTTGTTCCCGATGTACGGTTCCAGGAAAATATATTTAAATTCCTTCTCAGTATTATATACCAGCAAAGCTCTTTGGTTGAAGGAGGAATTCTTCGTCTGCATCAGTATATTCGCTTTGTATCTCTGGAGTCGTCTGCATTAAGTAAAATTCAAATTCCAGTGTAATCCGGAATTTTTATTTCTCAACTCTCCTGTCAATTACTTTCCATACCTTTATCTGCACTTACTTTATCGTGCTAATCACAACGTACATTTTATTCAACACTTACGCGTTCTCTACATTTGCACCACTTTCATTAACATGCCCATTCTGAAATTCTTTTTCTATCGACTTTTCGGTGTCTTCCGCTTTCCTGGACCAAAACTGGTCTTTATGTAGTAATTTTCAAAACTTCCTGTTTTTGTATTATCCCCGTGTGAACATTAAAAGCGTGAGTAATTGTCGCATTCTTTCGTGTGTTTTCCAGTTGTGTGATGTTTCTAGATATCTTATTTCAATTCTCCTGCTTGACATATTTTTTGACGCAAGATGAAATAAACTTCCAATTCCTACAAACCTACCTTATTTTAAGAACTCTGAATGTATAGCATCCACTTAATTTTATGTGAAATTCGGATGCATTACCTGCCTCTCTGTTTCTCCAATATCAGCCTTCACCTGCTCTTCCTCGTTGTAGGTGCATTATATATAATACCACGGACCGTATATTCTTTGCTGCCGACACATGTAAGTAAAGTGGGTGAAGGTATAAAAAAGGGAAGTTTTGAAAAGTATACACAGAAATTATTAATCTGAAGTCACTGCTTCTATATCGGAAGTAGCACAGACAATGATCTCAAAAGACTTATTGAACTAATAAGTAAATCCGTAGTGTTTTAACAGCACAGCTGTCGAGGTAGTCTTTAATTCGGTGAAACCGATGTAGTCGAGTCACTTTTGTCCCAGCATACACTATCTGACCCATACTTTCTGGATACAGTGCGAACTATGGATGAAGGGCAACAGGCAGATCCCATATTTCTAGATCTCCGAAAAGCATCCGACACGGTACCCCACTGGACACGAAGGTACTTTCATAAGCAATAGGCTCCCAGAGGTGTTATTGGCTCAAAGACTTCTTAACTAATTGAACCCATTATGTTGTCCTCGACGGTGAATGTTCATCAGAGACAGGGGTGACATCAGGTGTGCCCCAAGGAAGTGAATGGGACCGCTATTGTTCTCTGTATACATAAATGACTTGGTAGACAGGGTGGACTGCAATCTGCGGTTGTTTCCTGATGATGGTGTGGTGTACGGTAAAGTGTCGAAACTGAGTGACTCTAGGAAGATACAAGACTTGGACAAAATTTTCATTTGGTGCGGTGAATAGCAGCTACCCCTGAATGTGGAAAAATGTAAGTTAATGCGGATGAGTAGGAAGGTCAAACCTGTATTGTTATGGTACAATATTGGTAGTGTCACGTCAAGTCGTTTAAATACCTGGGCGTAACGTTGCAAAGCGGTATGAAATGGTACGAACATGTGAGAACAGCGGTAGGGAAGGTGAATTGGCGACTTCGGTTTATCGCGAGATTTTAGGGAAGTGTGGTTCACATGTAAAGGAGACAGTCGTGCGAGCTATTCGTAAGTACTGTTCGAGTGTTTGGGATCGGTACTAGGTCATATTGAAGGAAGGTATCGAAAAAATTCAGTGGCGGGCTGCTAGATTTGTTACCGGTTAGTTCTACCAACACGTTAAGTGCTACGGTGATGGTTCAAATGGTTCAAATGGTTCTGAGCACTATGGGACTTAACATCTGTGGTCATCAGTCCCCTAGAACTAAGAACTACCTAAACCCAACTAACCTAAGGACATCCATGCCCGAGGCAGGATTCGAACCTGCGACCGTACCAGTCGCGCGGTTCCGGACTGCGCGCCTAGAACCGCTAGACCACCACGGCCGGCGCTACGGTGATACCTCGGGAACTCAAATGGGAATCCCTGGAGGGAAGGCGATGTTCTTTTCGGGAAACACTATTGAGAAAATTTAGAGAAGCGGCATTTGATGCTGACTGCCGAACGATTATACTGCCACCAACATACATTGAGCGTAAGAACCGCGAAGATCAGATACGAGAAGTTTGCGCTCATACGGAGGAATACAGTGGTTTTTCACCTCGCTGTATTTGCGTGTGAGACAGGGGAGGGAATGGCTACCCTCCGCACGCACCGTATGCTAGCTTGCGGAGTATCTACATAGGTGTAGATGTAGATGTAGACATTAATATGGAGTGTGTACATCCTGCTCTTAATGCTTCTCTGCTGACGTCGCAGTACTATGGACTATACCAATGATGTTTCTGAATATCTGTGGAGGAATAGTAGCACATTCTTCCTCAAGAGCCGGATCCAGAGAAGGTGGTTATACAAGGCGCTGGGGTGTAGAGATAAGACGACGTTCCATTGGGTTCAGGTCGAGACTCTGGGAAGATCAGTCCATTTAACGAAGATTATTGGAAACACGGCAGTACCTCATTGATACTGCTCTATGACGGAGTGCATTGTCATGCTGACACAATTATCGTTTCCTAACGCATTGTACGCTGCACAAAATGCTGTAAAATGTGACAACATCCGTCTGCATTCAACGTTTTCATAAGCACAGTAAGGGGGCCGCAACGTAGCCACGAAAACACCTCGTTACCAATACACTTCCCTTTGCGAACTTCACCTATTGGCGCTACACATGTCGCCGGCCGGAGTGGCCGACCGGTTCTAGGCGCTACAGTCTGGGACCGCGTGACCAATATGCTCGCAGGTTCGAACCGTGCCTCGGGCATGGATGTGTCTGATGTCGTTAGGGTAGTTCGGTTTACGTAGTTCTAAGTTCTGGGGGACAGATGACCTCAGAAGTTAAGTCCCATAGTGCTCAGATTCATTTTTTGAGCCACTACACATGTCGGCAGGTGAGGATCTCCAGGTATTCGCTTAATTCTTCCATTGGATTCCCATGGGATATGGCACGGCTCATCACTCCAAACCACTTGTTTCCTCTCATCCACCATTCAGTGGCTTCCGTCTTTACACCTCCACAAGCATCGCTTAACACTGAATACAGAAAATAAAGGAAGATCAGAGTTAACTTACAATGGAGCAGAAGCTCGTATTAGGGAATGATGGGGAAAGAAATCGGTCGTGACGTTATTGATGGATACATCCTTGTATCTGCCCGGAGCGATATACTTAAGTTACATAAAACCTATGTCTGGAGATTTGAGCCGTCGTCCTCCCGAATGCGAGTCCAGTGTGCTAACCGGTAAGCCAACCCACTCAGTGACTACAGAAATGTGTGCGTTACGAGAACTGACTCGACCCTTCCACTCTATAGTTCATAACTATGTGCGCACACTCATTGTGTCAGCTGGAATGCTGGGAGCACTTCGGAAATCACGAGTGAATCCTTCCACTAATTCCATGCTGTTTTTTTTTACGTACACCCTCAGCAATGCTCGACGGTCTCTGTCCAGCAATACGTGAGGCTTCCCTGCTCTCGATTTGGATATGGTTGTCAGTACTTGAGGCCTGCCCGGTAATGGTAGAGTTGGGGTTCTTTCTCTGCGTTTCTATTTCACAGTCAGATTTATAACGGGCTCGGGCAGCTATAGAACTACTGTACGTCCATCATGAATTTGTTACACAAGTGACAGCCAACGGCTAGTCCGCGCTCGAAGCCACTGAGCTGCCCTGACTGACTCATTTTGCTGTTACAGCATCTCTACATCTACATCTACATAGATACTCCGCCAGCTACAGTATGGCGTATGGTGGAGCCCAACCTGTGGCACTAGTAGTCATTTTCTTTCCTGTTCCAATCGCATATGGATTCAGGGAAAGGCGATTGTCCGCATGCCTTCGTATGAGCCCTAATTGTGTCTTACGGTCGCGGTTCTTACGTGCAATGTATGTTCTCCGCTGTAGAACCGTTCAACAATCGGTTTCAAATGCCGATTCTCTAACTTGTCTCAATACTGTTCCTATGAAAGAAATTCTCCTTCTCTCCAGGATTCCCATTTGACTTCCTGAAGCATTTCCGTAACACTCGCGGGTTGCTCGAACCTAACGGGAACAAAACTAGCAGCCCGCCTTTGGATTGCTTCGATGTCTGCTACAGATCCCAGTCACTTGAGAAGTACTCAACAATGGTATATGAATACAGTAACTCTTCTGGAAAGAACATTTGGATTGTTTGGGGGAAGAGACCAAACAGCGAGGTCATCGGTCTCATCGGATTAGGGATGGACGGGGAAGGAAGTCGGCCGTGCCCTTTCAAAGGAACCATCCCAGCATTTGCCTGGAGCGATTTAGGGAAATCACGGAAAACCTAAATCAGGATGGCCGGACGCGGGATTGAACCGTCGTCCTCCCGAATGCGAGTCCAGTGTGCTAACCACTGCGCCACCTCGCTCGGTTGGAAAGAACAGATACGATTGATGACCGTGCAGCTTCTCTAGAATAAATAATATTTAATTGAAACTCTCAGCTGCCGACAGGTGTTGTTGATATTTCTCGATGAGGACATCTGAAAATGTGTGTAGATTGTGGACAGTTGGGAATGTGGGTCTCACGGGAGGCGTGCAAGGTATAAGTCCCTGCAGTCGCGCTATTCATCTGTGTCCTCGGTGGCTCAGGTGGATGGAGCTTCTGCCATGTAAGCAGGAGATCCCCATCGCGGTATATCAACAACACCTATCGGCAGCGGAGGGGTTTTAATTAATTATCATTTACCCAACAACAGGTCGCTCTATTGTCCTTTATGCGGTCTCCTTTGCAGATGAACCAAGCTTTACTAAATCTCTGTCACAAACCGAAGTCGACAATTCGGCACCCCTGCCACAGACCTCGCACGCTCGTTCAATTTCATATCGTTTTGCAATCTAGCGCCCAGATATTTAACCGACGTAGCAGAACATTACGGGTTTGTTTTTCCTAGTCACCCTTATTAACTTACATTTTCTACACTTAGAACTAGCTACCATACTTCACCCCAACAAAATTTTTTGTCTAAGTCATCTTGCATCCTATTACCGTCGCCGACCGCTGTGTGCGAGCGGTTCTAGGCGCTTCAGTCCGGAACCGCGTTGCTACTACGGTTGCAGGTTCGAATCCATTCTGGGGCATGGATGTGTGTGATGTCCTTAGGTTAGTTAGGTTTAAATAGTTCTAAGTCTAGGGTGTCGTGTCCCACTGACGTGTCCTGCGAGGGAGTGGAAGGACTGCGTTGGTGCGCGTCAGAGAACTTACTTGGCATGAGGTCTCGGTGGTGTGGGCCGCCAACTCCTCACTGCTCCGTTGTAGTGAAGGCTGCAAGGTGAGCTAGAGTACGGAACTCGGATAGGATCATAGGGAAGCTTTCATGTATGAACACTCGATGTATAGAACGATTATACTGGAAGTACCCCTGGCACTTGTGATTTAAATAAGATTCTATATACAGTCTCCAATGATTGTCTATCTGGCTATGCAGTTGCCATTCCTAACTTCAAAAAATGGTTCAAATGGCTCTGAGCACTATGGGACTCAACTGCTGTGGTCATAAGTCCCCTAGAACTTAGAACTACTTAAACCTAACTAACCTAAGGACAGCACACAATACCCAGCCATCACGAGGCAGAGAAAATCCCTGACCCCTCCGGGAATCGAACCCGGGAACCCGGGCGTGGGAAGCGAGAACGCTACCGCACGACCACGAGATGCGGGCATTCCTAACTTCCCAAACCTAAGTCCTAATACAGCAAAGGCGAGCGCACCAGACTAAGTGTCAGCTGTGTCGATTCAGCCTAAGTCCCTACTTGTTGCTGTGCTCAATACTCTCCTGCAACTCTTGCAGCATCCCGACGCCGACTAACGTGGACCGGCGTCCTAAGTACCTCACTCCATCACTGTCCTTCGATCTAGCGGCTATCCGCTTTTATAGGGGGTAGTGCACCCGGCACCACTTGTTCTAGAAGGTTCTAGCACCCCCGAACTTTTAGCCCTGAGTAGGCTAGTCACGCAGCAGCATGTGATGCCTACGTGATGAACTAGCCATTCCCCACTGTTTGCTGTGTCCAAGGGTTGCCACTAACTGTGCTTGAGCCTCGTGATACTGCATACTCCGCTCTTGTTAGTCGAGTACACATTACACATGAGATAGTCTGGTCACGTCCGCCTCGCTTGATCTGTAGCAATAATTTTCCAGCCTACAGTCTACATGATTTTAATTCTATCTTCTACTATTCGCGACAAGGGGACTGATGAACTCAGATGTTATGTCCCATAGTGCACAGAGCCATTTGAGCAACAACATCAACAGCAAATAACCGGAGGTGTCTACTCACGGTGTCCACCAAATCGTTTATATATACAGAGAACAACCGCGGTCCTATAATGCTTCCCTGAGGCACTCCTTGCCTCTGATGACAACATAATGACGTCATACTACTTCAAGCTTCTTTTCATATTGACGGGTCCGCGTCTCGTGAGTCGTGACACGTGCGGTCAGTTACGCTTTTTTCCGGATACTTTCCGTCAAAGCGCGTATGATACGATCAGGGTACTGGACGAAGGGAACGCAGACAGGACGAGTGAACTGGGGCAGGGGGCCGGACTGGTCGGAAGTGAAAGTGAGAGAGTGTCGGCCGGTTGCCTAGCGACCGCTGCGCCGTGAGGAAGCGACCAGACACGGGGCTACAGTGCTGTAGCTGGCCCGTCTCCAGGTGCGCCCGCCGAACCTGCTGGCGCCGCCGGAGAAAGCGACTGTTACGTCACAGCCAACTGCGGCACCCGGTGGGAAAGGCGACCCGCTCCTAATGACAGCCCGCTGTCTGACACGACCCGCTCTCTGTCAGTGAACGGCCGTGGAATGCTAACGCAGCCGCTACACGCGACAGGTGCGTTCGGTGCGTCGTTCGCGTTCGCTATTGCATTCAGGCGTTCTCCCCATTTCGTTGCTCTTTACCACCTTCACCCTCAGGCAACAACGCCTACCTGCTTCTTTTTTTGATTGCGCGCATCCACTTTCTATTAGGCCGAGCTGTATATTTCAAATTATGGGGAATGCATTAAAGAAATTCATTAGTTCTTTCATCAGTTGTCCACCGGTACCTACACTGAATAGCCAAATAAACTGGTACACCTAGCTAATATCGTGTAGGGACCCGCGAGCACGCAGAAGTGGCGCAGCACGACGTTGCAGCGACTCGATTAGTGTCTGAAGTAGTGCTGGAGGGAACTGATACCATGAATCCTGCAGGGCTGTCCATAAATCCGTAAGAAAGGAGGTGGAGATCTCTTCTGAACAGTACGTTGCAAGGTATCCCTGATATGCTCAATAATATTCTTGTCCAGGGGATTTGGTGGGCAGCAGAGGTGTTTAAAATCAGAAGAGTGTTTCTGGAGCCACACTTCAGCAATTCTGGAGGTGTGGAGTGTCGCATTGTCCTGCTGGAATTGTCCAAGTCCGTCGGAATGCACAATGGATGTGAATAGATGCACTTGATCAGACAGCATGCTTACGTGTCACCTGTGAGTCATATCTAGAGGTATCAGAGGTCCCGTATTACTCCAACTGCACACACCCCACACCATTAAAGAGCCTCCACCAGCTTGAACAGTCCCCTACTGACATGCGAGGTTCATGGATTCATGAGGTTGTCTACATACCGCACACATCCATCCGCTCGATACAATTTGAAAGGAGACTCGTCCGACCAGGCAACATGTTTCCAGTCATCAACAACCCAATGTCGGTGTTGATGGGCCCAGGCGAGGCGTAAGGTCTTTGTGTCGTGCAGTCATTAAGGGTACACGAGAGGGCCTTCGGCTCCGAAAGCCCATATCGATGATGTTTCACACACTTACACTTACTGTTGCCCCAGCATTGAAATCTGCAAAGGGTTGCATTTCAGTCACGTTGTACGATTCTCTTCAGTCGTTTTGGTCCTGTTCTTGCAGGACAGTTTTCCGGCCGCAGCGATTTCGGAGATTTGATATTTTACGTGATTCCTGATATGCACGTACACTTGTGAAATGGTCGTACGGGATATCCCCACTTCATCGCTACCTCGGACATGTTGTGTCGCATCGCTCATGCGCCGACTGTAACACCACGTTCAAACTCACTGAAATTTTGACAACCTGCCATTGTAGCAGCAGTAACAGAACTAACAGCTGCGCCAGACACTAGTTGTATTATATAGGCGTTGCCGACCGCAGCCCCGTATTCTGCTCGTTTACATATCTCTGTATTTGAATATGCTTGCCTATACCAGTTTCTTTGGCACGTCAGTGTATATATTCACTCTTCCTCCACTTGATTTTCGTGACAGTAACTACGACATCAACCATTGGCGGTTTTATTTTACAAAGTGTTTGTTGTTTCCCAATCCACCTAGTTATTCCCAGCGTGTGTCTTGCCATCTATATTTCAATTATGATCTAGAGACCCTGTTTTTTCACACCCATATTTTACATTTATCATCCACACGTCCTATTGATCTTGCATGATCATACGCATGTGGAAAAAGTTTAGATGAAAACAAGTTTGCTCCGAGGCGATCCCTTAATCTGATATTAATAAATGTCTTTTGATATAGACGATTTTCCGTGAAAACGTGTGTAAACTGTATTTCGCTTTCTTGGAATTTGTATACAAGTATATTACGGAATCAGATACCGTAAGTAGCATACACCGTTACGTGACCCGTTCCATTCGTGCATAGGTCGATGATAAAATATTACTCTGAGACTTAGTTACAGCTTGTTACATGAATGTCCCTTATACGGAATAGACGACGGAGGTTCTACGAGGTCTGGTTTCTCTGAAATTAACTGACTGAGTGCGCTATACCAGCTTTGTCTTTTTTCGAACGAAGTCTGATTAACGTTCCTTCTGAATCCGTACGACGAGCTCTAGGTTGATTTAGTCTGCTTTGCTAACATCGACCCTCTAATTATAACATTCAATGCTTCCTCGTGCAAAGGATGACGTGGAGTTACGGCTACTATACACTGTTCGAAGTAGTTTATCCCAGAGCTATTCGGAAAGTAAAGTCCGATTGATCGCTAAATGGAAACCAAGTAAAAATCAAAACATTTTTATTTGCAACAGTTTTCTACAACTTCTAGCCACTTCTCCACTTCCATGCACAGTAGCCATTCCGACTTAGACATTTGTCGTAGCGTTGTACCCCAATACCATCGTTATAGAAGGCAGTCGTCTTCCACCACTTCTCCATGCTTTTCTGCATTTCATTGTCTGTGGCAAAACTTCATAGCCAGTGGTTCATGTGAGCAGAATTGAACATCAGATGGAGCCAAGTACAGACGGTAAGGTGGGTCATCAAAGACTTCCCAAGGAAACGCTACAGAGGCGTCCTAATGGTCCCTACAGTATGCTGCCGAGAATTGTCATCAAGAAGGAAATGTATTACAGTTATGTGATGCGGGGTTGCATGAAATCAGGCGAAATATCTCGGCAGGCACTGTACTTGGCGGGAGACTCTGTTAGTGCAGTCAACTTTCATCTACATCTACATCTACATTCATACTCCGCAAGCCACCCAACGGTGTGTGGCGGAGGGCACTTTACGTGCCACTGTCATTACCTCCCTTTCCTGTTCCAGTCGCGTATGGTTCGCGGGAAGAACGACTGTCTGAAAGCCTCCGTGCGCGCTCTAATCTCTCTAATTTTACATTCGTGATCTCCTCGGGAGGTATAAGTAGGGGGAAGCAATATACTCGATACCTCATCCAGAAACGCACCCTCTCGAAACCTGGCGAGCAAGCTACACCGCGATGCAGAGCGCCTCTCTTGTAGAGTCTGCCACTTGAGTTTATTAAACATCTCCGTAACGCTATCACGGTTACCAAATAACCCTGTGACGAAACGCGCCGCTCTTCTTTGGATCTTCTCTATCTCCTCCGTCAACCCGATCTGGTACGGATCCCACACTGATGAGCAATACTCAAGTATAGGTCGAACGAGTGTTTTGTAAGCCACCTCCTTTGTTGCTGGACTACATTTTCTAAGCACTCTCCCAATGAATCTCAACCTGGTACCCGCCTTACCAACAATTAATTTTATATGATCATTCCACTTCAAATCGTTCCGCACGCATACTCCCAGACATTTTACAGAAGTAACTGCTACCAGTGTTTGTTCCGCTATCATATAATCATACAATAAAGGATCCTTCTTTCTATGTATTCGCAATACATTACATTTGTCTATGTTAAGGGACAGTTGCCACTCCCTGCACCAAGTGCCTATCCGCTGCAGATCTTCCTGCATTTCGCTACAATTTTCTAATGCTGCAACTTCTCTGTATACTACAGCATCATCCGCGAAAAGCCGCATGGAACTTCCGACACTATCTACTAGGTCATTTATATATATTGTGAAAAGCAATGGTCCCATAACACTCCCCTGTGGCACGCCAGAGGTTACCTTAACGTCTGTAGACGTCTCTCCATTGATAACAACATGCTGTGTTCTGTTTGCTAAAAAATCTTCAATCCAGCCACACAGCTGGTCTGATATTCCGTAGGCTCTTACTTTGTTTATCAGGCGACAGTGCGGAACTGTATCGAACGCCTTCCGGAAGTCAAGAAAAATAGCATCTACCTGGGAGCCTGTATCTAATATTTTCTGGGTCTCATGAACAAATAACGCGAGTTGGGTCTCACACGATCGCTGTTTCCGGAATCCATGTTGATTCCTACATAGTAGATTCTGGGTTTCCAAAAACGACATGATACTCGAGCAAAAAACATGTTCTAAAATTCTACAACAGATCGACGTCAGAGATATAGGTCTATAGTTTTGCGCATCTGCTCGACGACCCTTCTTGAAGAGTGGGACTACCTGTGCTCTTTTCCAATCATTTGGAACCCTCCGTTCCTCTAGAGACTTGCGGTACACAGCTGTTAGAAGGGGGGCAAGTTCTTTCGCGTACTCTGTGTAGAATCTAATTGGTATCCCGTCAGGTCCAGTGGACTTTCCTCTGTTGAGTGATTCCAGTTGCTTTTCTATTCCTTGGACACTTATTTCGATGTCAGCCATTTTTCCGTTTGTGCGAGGATTTAGAGAAGGAACTGCAGTGCGGTCTTCCTCTGTGAAACAGCTTTGGAAAAAGGTGTTTAGTATCTCAGCTTTACGCGTGTCATCCTCTGTTTCAATGCCATCATCATCCCGGAGTGTCTGGATATGCTGTTTCGAGCCACTTACTGATTTAACGTAAGACCAGAACTTCCTAGGATTTTCTGTCAAGTCTGTACATAGAATTTTACTTTCGAATTCACTGAACGCTTCTCGCATAGCCCTCCTTACGCTGACTTTGACATCGCTTAGCTTCTGTTTGTCTGAGAGGTTTTGGCTGCGTTTAAACTTGGAGTGAAGCTCTCTTTGCTTTCGCAGTAGTTTCCTAACTTTGTTGTTGTACCACGGTGGGTTTTTCCCGTCCCTCACAGTTTTACTCGGCACGTACCTGTCTAAAACGCATTTTACGATTGCCTTGAACTTTTTCCATAAACACTCAACATTGTCAGTGTCGGAATGTGCTCACAGTGCACTCAGAACTAGAAAAAGCGACGTCAGGCGATCGACAGGTATACTAGAGACAATGTCCAAAACATTTGTGCAGAGCTTCATCGGATTTTACCCTGTCGTTTTCATTCATAACCTATCGGACCTTACATTTCGAATAGCATTAGTACTTCATCCGTATACAAGTTGGTTAACTCTAATCGTACCATGATCTATCCCCTCAGTTTATAGTTAGCCAATCCGTCATTTGCACCAGTCTTCCACTAGCTGGATATTAGATGGTATGTCCACACCTAACCTCCTTCAGTCATCTGGTCAAGCAGCACACCGGATGAAGTGACATTACTTTAGACACTGGACTGACCCTAAGAAGGTACGGATTTCAACTCTTCTTTCCTGTACTCTGATTTAAATCTCCCTTGTTCCCTTTAAAAAATGTAAGACAAGTACTGAGGTGACTCGTCCCTCATAAATCCCAACTGATCTAGAGTTCTGCTCCCTATCACTTGGCCTGCGGAGGAATGTTAACCTTCCATTCCAGAAGACCCATCCTCTGAACGGCATTAAGTGTGATAAACCAGAGGACACGACAATGGTACATACTGCATCACATGTTACCAAACTTACATATACTACACACGTTGTAGTCAATCCCCCATATCTCCTATTTACCAAGTGGTTGTTTTTGTTGCCTTCAGTCCAAGGACTGGTTCGATGCAGTTCTCCACACAAGTATACCCTTTGCAAGTATTTACATCTCTTCATAAGTACTACAGCCTACACCCATATGCACCTGCTCTCCAGCATTGCTGTCCTACTATAATCTTCACCCCAACCCTCCTCCTCCCCTTATTTGCGAAGTTTGCACTAGAAAACGCTACGACGCTTGAATAGTTTACTTGTGTTTTATTGCTCAGACACCAGGACTTATCATTTTATTATCATGTCTGAATACCTGACATATTTCACTTTCGTATCGTTATTCCGTCAAAAGAGTTTACTGAAACATATGTTAATACTGTAAATTGACGCGATGTTGTGAACAGTGCAAAAATTTCTTTTCAATCAGGACACCAACAACTGAGAACTATGAGGCAAAAGATTCTAAGAATGCCGTGACTCACTCAAAGGTAGCAGTACTTTCTTCAGCAGCTAGACAGATGGAAACATGCCTCTCATTAAGCTCATTTCCTAGGAATCGTTGAGAGTATAGAGATGGGTGTGATCCTTACAAAGAAGATGAGTAAACGAAATGCTCTGGCTCCCTTTGTTTCGCGTTACATCACACCTGAGCGGCGAATGATAACGTCACTCTACTCCTAATGAAATTCACTGAATGGAATCAAGGCTTTCTGACAACTGCTCTAGGCGTCGAACCTGCTTATACAACAAAACGTTTAGAATGTTAACGTACTATAATTTTTAATCGAATTCGCGTGTACCTTACCGAGACCACTGGTCTGGTATACCCACAAAGCTGCAAGCAGCTCCAGTTCGCAGTTGCAGAACTAATATACACGCTCTGTTAATATATGAGATATGCAGAACATTTTGTTACACTATTCGTAGACATATGAGGTACATATATTGTGTCTTACACATTTGGAGAAATGCCACTATGGCGACAGGAATTTCTTCCAGTTACAAAATCAATATTGGGTTAAATACAAGACACTAAAGACATGGGTATCCAGAGGAAGTTGTATGTACACAAGGAATTATTGGAACCAGGAAACATATTCCTACCAGTATGAGTATTGCAGCAAACGTCACCAGTGTCCGAGGAAACAGTAAACATACTTATGTTTACTCCTCAAAATGGTCACGAAAGGAGCTAAGTATGTTACAGTACACGATAAACCGTGTACTGTACAGTTTCTAATAACAACTACAGAAGCTTTCCAATCACTGTGTAAAGCGTTTGTCCGTGTGTGCTGGGAGGAAGAAAGTATAATGTAGAATGAAGCATAACATTTTCGTCATTTTAACTAATTGTACTTTCATTACGTCACTCATCGTGCTTAACAATTTTGTATTCAAAGTTGGTTTTGGCTGGAGATTGGTGCAAGTAGCCCTTGCAAGCTCTTTCGCAAGGAGGCAGCGAACTCTATCCATTCAACATGAGGGCCAAACTCACCCTTTACTTGCTGAATCGACATTCTGAACGTTTTCTAACATATATGGTCACAAGCGATAATAATCTGCCACTTTTTCAAACTCACTGACGTCAGTGTGTGTCATCAACTGACGGTCCATATCGCCGTTAGACTGGTTCCACATTCATCTCTGCTCTTCTTACGTACTTTCTTCACCGCAACACGTTGCGATATTCTGTCTCGCTGTTGACAGTGGTAAAAATGTATCGACTCATGAAACTATATTCTTTCCCGTATAACATTATCGCCACTACCATCCACGTTTCAACACCATCCAACAGTAAGCAGGAGCCTCCATCATATCATCTGCACATCGAAAAGGATATATTCAGCAAAAAGTATATTTGTGCCGTTAGCTGTACAATTTTATGTCTATTCTCTACCAGTTTCGATTATTACAGTAATGCTCATGGAGAAAACCACTGTACATCAATGGATCAACCACACATTTTCATTATATATGAGCCGTACAGATACAGAACACATATAATTGTCATAGTAGTGTGGCTTATATTTTTTCCACACTTCTCTGCCTCAAATACAACGAAAATATGTAGATGATCCCTTGATGTATGATGTTTTTCTCCTTGAAAATGATAGTAATAATTGAAAACAGCAGAGAAAAATATAAAATTGTACAGCTGATGGCACAAATTTACTTTTTTCCTATTATTAAACAGCTCTAGACAATCACGCAAGAAAAGCTCCAAAGAAAAAAAATATACTCCGTTGTTGTTGTTGTTGTGGTCTTCAGTCCTGAGACTGGTTTGATGCAGCTCTCCATGCTACTCTATCCTGTGCAAGCTTCTTCATCTCCCAGTACCTACTGCAACCTACATCCTTCTGAATCTGCTTAGTGTATTGATCTCTTGGGCTCCCTCTACGACTTTTACCCTCCACGCTGCCCTCCAATGCTAAATTTGTGATCCCTTGATGCCTCAAAACATGTCCTACCAACCGATCCCTTCTTCTGGTCAAGTTGTGCCACAAACTTCTCTTCTCCCCAATCCTATTCAATACCTCCTCATTAGTTACGTGATCTACCCACCTTATCTTCAGCATTCTTCTGTAGCACCACATTTCGAAAGCTTCTATTCTCTTCTTGTCCAAACTGGTTATCGTCCATGTTTCACTTCCATACATGGCTACACTCCATACAATACTTTCAGAAACGACTTCCTGATACTTAAATCTATACTCGATGTTAACAAATTTCTCTTCTTCAGAAACGATTTCCTTGCCATTGCCAGTCTACATTTTATATCCTCTCTACTTCGACCATCATCAGTTATTTTACTCCCTAAATAGCAAAACTCCTTTACTACTTTAACTGTCTCATTTCCTAATCTAATCCCCTCAGCATCACCCGATTTAATTTGACTACATTCCATTATCCTCGTTTTGCTTTTGTTGATGTTCATCTTATATCCTCCTTTCAAGACACTGTCCATTCCGTTCAACTGCTCTTCCAAGTCCTTTGCTGTCTCTGACAGAATTACGATGTCATCGGCGAACCTCAAAGTTTTTACTTCTTCTCCATGAATTTTAATACCTACTCCGAATTTTTCTTTTGTTTCCTTTACTGCTTGCTCAATATACAGATTGAATAACATCGGGGAGAGGCTACAACCCTGTCTCACTCCTTTCCCAACCACTGCTTCCCTTTCATGCCCCTCGACTCTTATAACTGCCATCTGGTTTCTGTACAAATTGTAAATAGCCTTTCGCTCCCTGTATTTTACCCCTGCCACCTTCAAAATTTGGAAGAGAGTGTTCCAGTTAACGTTGTCAAAATCTTTCTCTAAGTCTACAAATGCTAGAAACGTAGGTTTGCCTTTTCTTAATCTTTCTTCTAAGATAAGTCGTAAGGTTAGTATTGCCTCACGTGTTCCAACATTTCTACGGAACACGTGCGGCAATACTCCGTATCACCATCATTTTCCCATAAAAAATTACGATTGGTAATCATCTATGGAAATAGCTGAAGAGTGGGTACTTGAAGGTTGTCCGCCCTTCCTCACAAAGTGGGATACGAGTAAATGAAAAACCTTTTCACTGTATGATTGTGATGACAGAAAACACAACACCCTTGTACAAGCAAAAATGTTGGAAAATTTTCAGTAGCGCTCACGGTCAGTTAATCATACGATGTATTATCATGACCCCAAATCTTAAGTGTATTTATGTGAAATACAGAAAGAAACTGTATAAGGAAACTGTGATGTGTGCACGCGACATCCCTGGTGGCCTACAATCGATTACAACTGTCCTGTGTTTGTCTCAGGCACGTTCTGGGAGACCAGAAGACGTCTGGTCGCAAGCAGGAGCGTTAGCAGCAGCGGACGGCGGTAGAAAGGTATTCTCGCCTAGCTAAGGGAAAGTGACTTGCTGCAGCAGGGGGCAGTTGGAGGTGTGGAATGAAGTCGGCGGCCTGGTATGTGGAGTGTTACTGGCGCATCCCACCAGTTGGTTTATGTAAGGGACAGCTCCTCGACTGATTAAGGAAGCGAGCCTGCTCGGGGAACACCTTACATGTCCATATTGTGGAGAACATAGTAATTCCTTTTGTAATGAACAGTACTTTTTGTTTCCAACCTGTGAGTGCACCTCTGCATCCGGGTTCCTTTCGGGTCTATCTGGTATCTGTGTCGTTCCTCCGGTCCACTGTTGTGAGCCAAAGGCGCTCATTTGTCTTTTGGTACTGGGCTGTCTGGCTGATATTCTGGACACATATTCGCGGTTTGTGGCGAAGGATTGGTAGATGTCGATTTTGTTGTCTACTCGCCCTGTTACTGACTTGTTTGTGCGTGCAAGGCGTGCTTTCTGTCCGACACCCCACAGCAATACTCCTGAATGGGGTGGACAAGCGTGGTGTAAGCAGTCTCTTTAGTAGACCCGTTGCATCTTCTAAGTGTTCTGCCAATGAATCACAGTCTTTGGTTTGCTCTACCCACAATATTATGTATGTGATCGTTCCAACTTAGGTAACTTGTAATTGTAATCCCTAATTATTTAGTTGAATTTACAGCCTTAAGATTTGTGTGACTTATCGCGTAATCGAAAATTAGCTGATTTCTTTTAGTACCCATGTGAATAACTTCACACTTTTCCTTATTCAGTGTCATTTGCCACTTTTCGTACCATGATAGGTGGGTGGCCAGTTTCCTCTCAGTACAACACAAAATGCACACATTGTTGAAATACATTTTGTTACAGGAACCAACTGAGTATTTAACTTCGGTGACGTCCACGTTCTGTAGTTAACAACAATCAAATATAATGTACTAACTCTAGAATCTCATCCGCGTCCATATCACAACTACATACAATGACTAACGTTCCCTCACAGCTAGCTTAGGTGCGAGGCGACGACTATTACTGCGGAAGACTAGATCACAGTGCGACGTATTGAGGTGCAGTGCGAACTGAGTCCCGATGCGACGTGTTGAGGTCTGAGACTGAGAGAGTGAGACGGCTCGGTCGGCGGCGACGGTCTATACGCACTCTGCCCAGGGGGCGTTATCGGCGCGTAGCCCGGGGGCGTGTCTTGGTCTTCTCTTGTCATGGGCGCGCTTAGTTCAGCGCCTGCTATACGATGTTTCCTAGTGTCAACCAGTGTGCTGGCGGAGGCGTACGCCAGCACATAAGGCAGTGAGTTAAAGAAGTCTCGCGAGCATGGGATAAGAAATAAGCCAAGCAGGCAACAACAGTTCGCACTGCACCTCAATACGTCCCACTGTGCTCTACTCTTCCGCAGTGATAGTCGCCGCCTCGCACCTAAGCTAGCTGTGAGGGAACGTTAGTCATTGTACAGAGATTGGATTAACTTTTTAGTGCATTCCAGGTCCATAGGATGGATTATCTTCATCCTCTGCAAACTCCTCCTCCAGCTTCCTCTTGTTCCTCCTCCTGTTTACTCTTGCTTGTATTTCTAGACTCTTTACAGCCCTGTCTGCAGCCCGAAGGCGTTCCTTGTGTAAAGCAAGCATCGCTCGTACCATGTTAGAACCTATCTTCATTCCCATATTTCTAAATACCTTTGGCTTTCCAACATTTCTCCTTTTCTTAAAAGCCTTCAGAGCATTTCTAATAAGTTTACTTTTACTCATTATTATACTTCAACAAAACAGAGACTCAAGAAACAGAATTAATTACGAATATTTTCGAGATAACGACAGAGTAAATAAACATGAAACAATCGACAATCACACCAGCGATATATATTGAACCATCACAGGTTAGCCACAACACATACTTTATCTCACATCACTAAAATGTACCTGATGAACACGGACGTTAATAATAACACCATTTGACAGCAGTTTAACAGCGCCACAGTGGGTCACGCCCATGTAGAACATATTTAAAAAAAAAAATTTAAAAATAGTTGTAGTCTTCGGAATTGAATAAATTATATATCTATTAAAAGGTAATAGTCTGCAGATTCAGAAAACGCAAAACAGTAAAAATTGAACTTTTCATGATTTTGAGCCTTTCCGGAGCTCCTTAAACGTTTACACCAATAGTCACTTCACAAAATAGATCGACACGTGACGCCATTAGGAGATTTTCACTTGCCTCGAGATGGCAGGGTGTTTGTGTTGTCCTCATCATTTCATCGTCATTCATGAAAGTGGCGAGATTGGACTTAGCAAAGGTTGGGCATTTGTACGGGCGCTGATAACCGCGCAGTTGAGCGCCCCACAAACCAAACATCATCGTCATCATCATCATCAGCAGCAGCAGCCATTAGGAAAACAGCATATTGGCATCAAAACAGGAAACACTTCACATCCTGGTTGCTTACAGAGCTATGAGTTCACATGGTGGCAGAAAGTGGAACTATATTTTTTCAGTAAATTCCACGAGTGCACCGATTAGTGAACGTAACTACGATGTTTCAGCACCCTGATGTTGCAGCTCGTCAAACCCCGTCAGTCTAATTATAAACGCTAGGAATTTGAGTAGAATAGTGTTTGGTTCAAATGGCTCTGACAAGGGAACCTCCCCATCGCACCCCTCTCAGATTTAGATATAAGTTGGCACACTGGATAGGCCTTGAAAAACTGAACACAGATCAACCGAGAAAACAGGAAGAAGTTGTATGGAACTATAAAAAAACAAGCAAAATATACAAACTGAGTAGTCCATGCCTAAGATAGGCAACATCAAGGATTATGTGAGCTCAGGAGCGCGGTGGTCCCGTGGTTAGCGTGAGCAGGTGCGGAACGAGAGGTCCTTGGTTCAAGTCTTCCCTCCAGTGAAAAGTTTAATTTCTTTATTTTCGCAAAGTTATGATCTGTCCGTTCGTTCATTGACGTCTCTGTCCACTGTAATACGTTTAGTGTCTGTGTTTTGCGATCGCACCGCAAAACCGTGCGATTAGTAGACGAAAGGATGTGCCTCTCCAATGGGAACCGAAAACATTTGATCGCAAGGTCATAGGTCAACCGATTCCTCCACAGGAAAACGTGTCTGATATATTCTATGCGACACTGGTGACGGCATGTGCGTCACATGACAGGAATATATTATCGACCCACCTAACTTGTACACTTGGGAATGGGTAAAAAGATTCTTCTACCTTACGCGATTTCGGTTTTCTTGTGGATGTGATGATCACTCCCAAAAAAGTGATGAAAACATAAGAGTTTGTTACATAAACTGAAAATAAAAAATAAAACTCTTCGCTGGAAGGAGGACTTGAACCAAGGACCTCTCATTCCGCAGCTGCTCACGCTAACGACGGGACCACGGCGCTCCGGAGTTCATCTTAGCCTTGATATTGCCTATCTTGCGCATGGACTACTCAGTTTGTACATTTTGCTTATTTTTTCGTAGTTCCACACAACTTCTTCCTGTTTTCTCGATTGATCTGTGTTCAGTTTTTCAAGGCCTATCCACTGTGCCAACTTACAACTAAATCTGCGCTGGGGAGGTTCCCTTGTGAGCACTATGGGACTTAACATCGATGGACATCAGTCCCCTAGAACTTAGAACTACTTAAACCAAACTAACCTAATGACATCACACACATCAATGCCCAAGGCAGGATTCTAACCTACGACCGTAGTGGCCACGTGGTTCAAGACTGAAGCGCCTAGAACCGCTCGGCCACAACGGCCGGCAGAATAGTGTTTAATTCTGCCTACATGTGAGTATTAAAGGACGGATTAGCCACTATTTAATTCTTTATCAGGGACAAACCCAGATAGTCCTGAATAATTTTGTGGAAAAGGTGTCCATTTTGGTGAGAGAACTGGCCAGCTGGTATAGTCAGTCCACATTATTTGTCGTTTGTTATTTTCTGAACTAGCTGCCTGATCAATAATCATCTTGTGATTTCTTTATACGTCGTTTCTGCCCACAGAGCTTGGCTACTCGCCCTCTTTGTTTGGTCGGCTATTGCCGCTGTTTGCTTTCATGTAATCTCTGAAATTAAGCGTTTGGATTGCTTTGGTTTTCTATATTCCTAACGTGTATAATGCAACGCAAGTGATTTCTCTGAACCCCGATTAAGTAAATCTAGGGAACACCATCTAAAGGTGGCTTTTAGTATAAGTTTTACCTGATGTTTTAGTCGGCCATGGTTGCTTAAATCTCTCTGTGTCAGTGTTTAAGATACTTCAAAATAGTTACTGATTTCTGTAAATCATTCAGCACCTCTACACACGTAAAATTTGTTTCTCTGTATCTGCCGTAAATGCTGTGAAGGTTCGTTTAGTGTAATTATTTTCCCTTAAGGTTGGTCGCTATTGCCGTAAACTACTCTTTATTGGCGAGTAAACGTCTTCCTTAATGAAAGTCTTATGTAAAATTGAAGTGGCTTTGCCTTGGTAGACACTTATCATTGGGCCTTAAGCTGTTTTTGCTTGGTATTGATCCGTCATTCTTCGTTAACCACTTGTACTGCAACTGCTTAATACTTTTAAACGTTGTTTTGGCTTCGAAGAGGTAGAAATTTATTATTGGGCCTTTAAGCTGTTTGTGCGATAGCTAAGAATAACTGTTTGCTTGAACTTGACTGGCAATTCACTGTTATCAAAGGTTTTTTTTCATGCAATTTTTAAGCAGTCGGTATATGTTTCAAGAAACTCATGTCAGTGAACTACATTAACTGGATTTTATTTATGGATCTTTTGAAACATTTCTCTGTTAACGACCTTTACTGGAAATGCTTTTTACTTTCAATTGTTTTAGCTTAGCAGTGGAAGAAATTCGACATTGGACCTTAATCTTTTTATACAGTTGCTTAATGTAGTCAGTCATTTTCTCGAATTATCTGTTAAAGAGGAACGCCAATGGGAGATTAGTAATTTCTTTACAGCTATGTAGTGTGTAAATTATTTGATAATATCATTTTGGCCTATGAACGTATGCGCACTTTGTGCTTTTCTTTTAATTATCGTTTTACTCTCATTCATTTCAAGGATTTTATTTAACTGTGTATTTTCTCATTTACAGTGTTTAATTTTCTTGTCAATAAAATGCTGTTCTAACGTATTTCATTTTGTGGTCCCAGTACCTTTTCACATCACAACCCGCTCCGCCGTTTCAGAAATCTTTATTTTCAGTTACTGATACGTTAGTCTAAAACTTGCAAGAGCCTTTAGTTTTCCACGTAAACACCATTTATGTCGATATATTTTCGGAGGAGCTGTTATAATTATGAAACCAGTTCTCCAGCATGTCGCTGAGGAAGTTTTCCGCCTGTTCTTTCACCTCGCCACCGTCGCTAAAGTGCGAGATGTTCTTTCGGCAAAGGAAACAGTTGGCAGTCATTGGCTGCCAAGTTAGACCAACTGCTGAGAGAGTGATGAACTTATTACAACCTTGATGTACTCCTAAATTTGTCCTGAGCTTAGATTTTCCATTTCCTGTAGTGGTAGTTTCTGATCCTTGGTACTTGCTTCCAACTACGATTATTATATGCATCGGTATTCCCCATTTTTTCGTTATCTCCCACAACTTCTCTCTATTTAACTAACTGAAGCCTCGACATAGTCTGTGGATACTAAATATGTCTCTCTATACAACTCTTGCGTTTCTGAATGATATGCCTAATACCTAAGGTATTGGCATTACTTTTTTACTCAGAAAACTATATTATGTCACAAAATGTTCCGCTTCGCAAACACGGTATTTAACGTCAAAGGAATAAAAAACTATAATCCAATTATCCCTAAATGCGAATTTATATTATTAATAAGTCGAGCCTGAGAGACTACCCATCTTCAACGTCATCTTTTATTTTATATTTAGCTTCAACCGTTATTTCAAAACTCACTTATTGTTGTCTGTCGGGTCGCGGAAGAAGCAACATGTAAGTCCTTTGTACTGCCTGTCACGGAATAATAAGTTAAAAATTAATTATTTAACTGTTTTCATTTCTTAAGATCACATGCTATACCTTATATGAAATGAAATTAAATTTTCTACATTGCATAGAATTTTTATGAGTTTCATCGCCAGAGCTTTAGCAGAGATGCCGGCCGGAGTGGCCGAGCGGTTGTAGGCGCTACAGTCTGGAACCGTGCGATCGCTACGGTCGCAGTTTCGAATCCTGCCTCGGGCATGGATGTGTGTGATGTCCTTAGGTTAGGTAGGTTTAAGTAGTTCTAAGTTCTAGGGGACTGATGACCTCAGAAGTTAAGTCCAATAGTGCTCAGAGCCATTTGAACCATTTTTTTAGAAGAGGTGCTGGATGACATGCCATTCACTACAAAACAACGTATGTGGCCCCAGAAAGCACATTTCAGTCATCCCGTGCGTCGATTTTTGAACCCACAGTTTCCAGGAAACTTGATTGGCAGTGGTGGTGGTCCTGTACCGCGGCCTGATTTGACCCCTCTGTACTTTTCTGTGTGTGGAGAGATGTGCGACCTTGTTTTCAAAAAATCCTATTGAATGAGAGGAGGATCTCATTGCCCGGCCAGTAGCAACTGCAGTAGGAATTAAAAACATAGCTAAATACATACGTTAACACTTGTTCCATGGATCATGAAAACGACATTTCGTAGACTGTGTCACTTTACGTAAGTTTTCTTTCCACAAAATAATAATTATTTTTAATACAGTTACTATTTCATATCTAAAAATTCATCTGTTGAGTAGTAGGAGTTGACATTCAGAAATTCTTTTGTTTTGATATGTTGGTTGGCTGTCTGTCTGACTTTTAATGCTATTTGGCAAATGACCAAAGATTTTTGTGGCAGTAAAATTCACCACTTTCTGTACCAAAGTCAGAATAGTGAAGATAATCCTTTCTTCTAGTGTTGTAGCTATGCATTCTTCTGTTATTTTTGAAAGGGGATGGGTTATTAATAACAAATTTCATAAGTGAATATGTGTATTGCAAAGGTACTGTGAATATCCCGAGTTCCTTCACTGCAAGATGATCTTGGGTGGGCTCCAGCTATTTTTCTTCTTTCGTACAATGAATACTTTTTCTCTTAATGATGAATTACCCACATATGAAAGTGATTCACACTATCACAAGCTTTTCAGAGATTACAAAATATCCCCATGGAAGATGTTCGGTTATTCAATGCATTTAATATTTGATCAGCGAAAGCATATATAGTATTTTCTGTTGAAAAGCCATTCTGAAAACCAAATTGACATTTTGTTAGCACTTCATTTTACAAATACTGTCTTGCAGTCTTCGACGTGTCGAAGAGAACGTGACCCACCGGTGTATCTTCTGTTTACGCGCTATATGAAGGCATTTTTTGAACCTCTACCGTAACTGAAATAATTGCGGTGCTAATGTCGTTGTCTCTTGGTAAGAAATAATTAAAATTTGTGTTTCATTTTATCCTCACAGGGAAAAACAATAGAAAAAATCTTTGCATTATCCCACACAACCTCCCAGAGTTTGCTAGTTAAATTAATTATGATGATGAAGTTCCATGCTTCTTGACAGAGCGTAGGGGAACGAAGCGGGAGACCCGCATCGCTGTACTAGGCAAGGTCCTAATGGAGTTGGTTTGCCGCTGCATTCCCTCACGCGTAATGGGGATGCATGATGATGATGAAGACGACACAACAACACCCAGTCATCTCGAGGCAGATGAAAATCCCTGATCACGCCGGGAATCAAACCCGGGACCACTTGCTAAGGAAGCGAGAACACTACCGCGACACCACGAGCGGCGGGCAAATTATTTATCGTCCAGATAAAACTTCGAACGTGGTCAGGTGATTGGGTCACTTGTGTCATACGTGTGTACGCGAGATTTCTACACAGCTAAACATCCCTAGGTCATTTGTTTCAGATAGTGAAGTGGAAACGTGAAGGGACACGTACAACACAAACGTGTACAGGCCGACCTCGTCTGTTGACTGACAGAGACCGCCGGTAAAGGTCAAACGTCGCCTCGCGTGATGTAATGAACGTAAACATTGGAAGATTGAACAGTGGGAAAACGTTGTGTGGAATTACGGATCACAGTACACAATGTATTCGATGGTAGGGTGTGGGTATCGCGAAAGCCCGGTGAAGGTCATCTGCCAGCGTGTGTAGTGCCAACAGTAAAATTCGGAGGCGGTAGTGTCATGTTGTGATCGTGTTTTTTATGGAGGGGGCTTGCACCCCTTGTTGTTTTGCGTGGCACTATCACAGCACAGGCCTACACTGGTGTTTTAAGGACCTTACTGCTTCCCACCGTTGAAGAGCAATTCGGGGATGGCGATTGGATCTTCCTTACGATCGAGCATCTGTTCATAATCACTTCGTGTGGCAGAATGGTTACATGACAATAACATCCCTGTAATGGACTGGCCTGCACAGAGTCGTGACCTGAATCCTATAGAGCACCTTTAGGGTGTTTTGGAACGCCGACTTCGTGCCATGCCTCACCGACCGACATCGATACCTCTCCTCAGTGAAGAAAGGCTGCCATTCCCCAAGAAACTTACCAGCCCCTGATTGAGAACGTATGCTTGCGAGAGTGGAAACTGTCACAAGGCTAAGAGTGCACCAACACCATATTGAATTCCAGCATTACCGATGGAGAACGCCACGCACTTGTAAGTCATTTTCAGCCAGCTGTCCGAATACTTTTGATAACATAGCGTACTTCCCCTAAATACACTTCATTACAGCGTTTAAGGGAATATATGTTACCTCTTCTGTACGCTCCTGGCACCTAATGGCAGTCTATTGCACCTGCTGTAGTGTCTGTTTGTTGTGAGCCTTCTCGACTCTGTGAAGGATACATCCCACCAAACACTGTGTTTTAATGACTATTGGGAATTATGGTTAACACCAAAGTAGTTTATGGCAGGGGCTTGTGAAATATAATTACTACAAAATTCATCTGTCATTTTTGGTCCTTGGAAAGAACATTTACCACCAACTTAGAGCCATCCCAAAGATTTTGGGAATATGTTTTACCATGTCTATGTACTCCTGATGCCTTGTGGTAGCACACGGCACCAGGTGTATGAAAACAGCTACATCAATCACCTTCTGTATGTCGTGGGATCACTACATTGTAGGAACACATTGCTTCGCTCTGCAATATACAGTAGTGTGACCTGTATCAGCTCATACATTTACTAAGTAATATAGTTTCAAGGACTGTTAATACACTGTGGTAAATAAACTTTAATATCGGTAACAATTATTTTTTTAAAATTAAGTCAAAGAATATATAAAATGAAAACAGAATACTTTGTTCATTGTTTTTTTTACGTGTAAAACATACGATTTTAAAGATGTCTGCATTTCAGCAGGTGTGCCTACACGAGTTCGAATTGTATGGCGCAGACATGCTGAGCTGACTATTCCAGAGTGTATTCGCCCACGGCACACAGGTCCGATCCCAGGCTTCATGGTGTGGGGCTCATCAGACAATTTGTGGCGACATTTGTTTGTGCAGTGTAAAGTAAAGAGCACCTCACTACTTTGAGCGGGCTATTATCCCCTTGCTATTGCCATTTCTTCTGCAGGAAGATGACGCGCTTTTTCAGCAGGATAATCCACGTCCACAAACAGCTGCTTCGAGGCAACGTGCCCTTCAGTATGTACAACAACTGCCATGGTCAAACGATCAGCAGATCTCTCGCCAATTGAACACTTATGGGACGTGATGAAGAGAGAACTTAGTTGTTGTGTGGGGCCCGTAAGAACCATTGTCGAACTGGAAAAACATGAGCTCAATATGTTTGGGGCAGCCTTTACTGTGACCTGCGGGTTTCATTTGGTATGAATCTGTTATCATGTAATCCTACAATGATATTTCATCTCACTTGTCAATAAAATGTCCTTATCTTTGAGGATGTTGTATTTTTTCCGGCAATATAGTCACAGAAGGGTAGTTTCTTTTTCAATAATGGGAACAGACTTTGTTTAAGTTTGTAGGGGACTACGTCAATCGACACTGAGACAGTAACGTGAGTGTTATGCCTAGGAAAGGAAGGTTAAGATGTAGCGTCCTGCAGAACAAGGTAATTAGAAACAGGGTAGTGCCTCGGATGGGGAAGGTAAACGACGCGTCCTCTTGAAAACAATCATCGCATTATTTGATTGGTGATTTAAGGAAAGAGAGGAAAATCCATACATGGACTGTCGAAGGAATGTCTGACCCGAGGTTCACCCACGTGCAGTTGTTGTATCTTAATCACTCACTTGGTTAAAAAGTGATTCCAGAGAAGGCAATCTGATCCTTTATTACAGAATTCGACCGGTCGTTGTGGACCAGAATTTCTAGACGCTTCAATCCTGAACTAGATCGCTCACTTCAGATACCGTTCGAATAGTAGAAGTGGCAGCATTAAGTCTTTGAACAAGATCCTGAACGTGGGATTTCCACAACAGTTTTCTATCTATCTGAACACCTAGAAATTTGAACTGTTCAGTTTCACTAATCATATGCCTATTCTGTGAAACTAAAACGTCAGGTTTTTTGATTTGTGTGTTAGAATGACAAGAGTTACCCCAGAATATAATAATATTCAACATAAGAAAATGAAAGTACGCAAAGTAGACAAATTTTCGTGACGAACGATCGCTCACTTCAGATACCGTTCGAATAGTAGAAGTGGCAGCATTAAGTCTTTGAACAAGATCCTGAACGTGGGATTTCCACGACAGTTTACTATCTATCTGAACACCTAGAAATTTGAACTGTTCAGTTTCACTAATCGTATGCCTATTCTGTGAAACTAAAACGTCAGGTTTTGTTGATTTGTGTGTTAGAAACTGTAAACACTGAGTCTCACTGTGATCTAGCGTTAGTTTATTTTCTACAAGCCATGGACGTAGGTCATGAACTGCTCTATTTGAAACCGAGCCAATGTTGCACATTACATCCTTTACTACCAAACTAGTGTCATCAGCAAACTGAAATATATTAGAGTTACCCGTAATACTAGAGGCCATATCATTCATACAAATAAGGAATAGGAGTGGCCCCAACACAGATCCCTGGGACACCTCCCATTTCACTGTACCCCACTCAGACCCCACATTCAGCAATTCTCAACATTGTGAATAATGACCTTTTGCTGTCTGTTGTTAAAGTAAGAGGTAAGCCAATTCTAAGCTACTCCCCGTATAACGTAATGGTCCAACTTCTGGAGCAGTATTTTGTGATCAATACAATCAAATGCATTAGTTAAATCGTAAAGTATGCCTAGCGTTCGAAATCTTTTCTTTAACCCATCCAGTACCTCAAAGAGAAAAGAGAATTTAGCGTTTTCAGTTTTTAAGCGACTTCTAAAGCTAAACTGTACAGTTGATAGGAAACCGTGTGATATAAAATGATTAATTTTCCTTACATACACAGCCTTTTCAATAACTTTAGCGAACACTGATGCATAGAGATAAGTCTGAAATTGTCTACATGATCCCTTTCTCCCTTTTTATTAAGCGGCTTTACTACTGAGTACTTTTATCGTTCAGGAAACTGACGATTCCTAGAGGAAGAATTATAAATATGGCTAAATACAGGGCTAACATGTGCAGCACAGTACTTTAATATTCTGCTAGGCACTCTATCATGTCTATGAGAGTCCTTAGTCTTCAGTGACTTAATTATTGACTAAATCTCCCCCTTGCCTGTATCATCGAGGAGTATTTCAGACATCAATCTCGGAAAGGCATTTTCCAAGTAAGTTATATGATTCCCTGTAGAAGCTAAATTTTTATTTAATTCACCAGTAATGCTAAGAAAAAGATTGTTAAATACTGTACATATATCTCATCAGTAACAGAAATACTTTTACTGCCAACTGACTTTATATCGTCGACCTTGTGCTGCTGATCAGACACTTCTTTCACTACTGACCATATGGTTTTAATTTCATCCTGTGATTGAGCTATTCTATTTGCATACCACATACTCTTTGCCTTCCTAATAACATTTTTAAGCACCTTACAATACTTTTTGTAATGGGTCACTGCAGCTTGATTGTCACTACTTTTAACATTTTGATATAATTCGCGCTTTGTTCTACATGATATCTTTACCGCACTAGTTAGCCAGCAGGGCTGCCTATTACTGTTCGTACACTGTTTAGAACGTTCTAATGGAAAGCAACTCTCAAAGAGTATAAGAAATGTGTTAGGGAAGGCGTTATATTAATCATCTACGCTACCAGTCCTATTAACATCCTGCCACTCTTGTCCCTTGACAACGTTTAAAAATCTCTCTATTGCTGTTGGATTAACTTTTGAAACGTCCCCTTAGAAAAATTATGAACTACTGTGCTGATAAACTTCTACGTTATTTGATACAAAGACAGCTGAGTAAAGCTGAACGTACTCAGACACTTCTCTCTTTACTTGTTCTGATCATCACTAAACTGACACACAATATTTTTAGAGCAACTCAATCTGACTACAAAATTATGACCCTGACTAACAATAACCTTCATGAATCATTTACCTCACAAAAACCTTCGTTACTCGAACTACTGCAATACAGCGAGCGCCAATACTGCCAGCTAAATAAAAGATTCTATCTACTGCAGGCACTGACTACTGATAGGTGTAGTTAGCAAATGAAAGATTTTGATAGAGAAAAAACAATGTGTTTGCCTTAATAGCGTTCAAAAGTCATTTATATACAAAATTTTGTGACATACAATTAAACAAATTTCCTTTTTCTGACGGACAAACGTCCAGATCGTCCGCTCAAAACTCTGGCATCTCTCTCTCCACATCCACCACTGCTGATGGCTCACCTCCAATTGCTCAACACTACAATAGCGAATATTCCAACAATGCCAACCAGCCGCAGACTGCACACGGCACAGTCAGAGATTTTCATACAGAGCGCTACGTGGCGTTATCAACATAAAAACCTAAACAGCCTACTTACCCTTTCATACATAGTTTGTAATTACATGTGACACTTGTTTGAGTACAAAAGCCATATAGTTTTAAAATTCGTGCACCATGGTCTGCTAGGGCAAACACGCTTTTACTAACAGAATGCCCATCTAGTAACAAAGAATGTATAAAAATATTGTCATGGCTGTGCTACTGTTCCCCTCTACCCTAGTTGGAAAAAACACAGTCTGCATCAGATCAAATGAATTTAGGACATCTACCAACATCCATTTTCGTGCACCACCATATACAAAATTTACATTGAAATCACGACATATAACTAATTTCTGGTACTTCCTACAAAGTGAATCAAGAGCCTTCCGTAGCTTGAGCAGAAATGCTCGGAAGTCAAAGTTAAGGGACCTATAAACAACAACACTTAGAAGTTTAGTTTCACTAAATTCAGCTGCGCCTGCACAACACTCAAATATCTGTTCAGTGCAGTGTCGTGATAGGTCTACAGACTCAAATGGAATACTGTTTTTTCACGTTAATAGCCACTCCCCCACCCCACAAGGAACTCCTTGAGAAACAGCCAGCTAATCTGTATCCTGGTAAAGGAAGCCTCTGCATTGTCAAATTATGTAAGTGGTTCTCCGGCATACCAATAATATCAGAATCAACATCTGTAAGCAGTTCACTAACTTTATCTCGAATACCTCTTATACTTTGATGAAATGTGATAATTCCTTCTCTACTTGGAAACATGACATCCTCTGAAGGTGAGCCTATAGTCAGGTGGACTTCCTTTAAGCAAGTATAGCTATTAGCTGACTTCAATCTGGAAAAGGGGCACCTTTAACACCAACTACTACTGGAAATTTTCCGTGAGTGATCCCACCACTTCCCACTACACCAGGCTGTTCCAACCGAGCCCCAGGGAGCCGGAGCGCTCCGGAGCGCTCACTGTGGGAGCTCGGAGCCAGCGTGGAGGGGGGAAACGAACTCACTGCCCCCTGGCCGCATGCAGCCGCAACTGACCCAATAATCCGTATTCAATGACAGCTATGACTAGCCGCCGGAGCCCTGTACCTCTACTAGAGGATACCTTTCTATTCATTGAGAGGGATGGTCGTCCGCAGTGTCTTGTATGTCATAAAGTATTTAATTCTGCGAAGAGGTACAATATACAACGACATTATACATGTCTTCACGCAGCGCACTACTATCATGTAGAAGGCGTTGCACACAGAGAACTGGTAGCCAGGCTTAAGAACGACATACCAGGAGACGTCCGCAACAGGACGTGACATTTTTGAAGCTGTTTGTGAATCAGTGGATAAGCTCCATTCTGTAGCGACAGACGGTGCACCACAAATGATCGGGCGTCACCAAGGTTTTGCTTCTCGTTTGAAAAATAAACTCAGGGACGAATTCGGGAAAGACATTTTGACTCTTCATTGTTTTATTCACCAAGAGGCACTGTGTGCTGAAACAGTAGAGCTAGGTGGCGTAATGAAAGATGTCGCGAAGTGAGTGAATTTTGTGCGGCGTCACGGTATGAATCATCGCCAATTCAAAGGATTCCTGAAAGATATGGAAGCGGAGTATGGGGATATACCTTACCACAGTACAGTTCGTTGGCTGAGTCGGGGAAAAGTTCTTGATGTTTTCTTTGCCATTCATGAGGAAATATCCCTTTTTCTCGAAATGAAAGGGGAAGAAATGCGTTGTTAGGAACGATCGTTTCTTCAGGATGCAACAATGAATGCCATCTCCGCTGCGAACACTTTGACGCCTGATATTTCCGATCTTGTAATGAAAAGAAAGTGTCAAGCTACAGAGGCCCAATAAATTTAGTATGCAATTTCTTGTAAAACTGTTGCTTCTTTTTTGTTTCCTGAACATGGTATTTTCTGGTGTAGCATGTCACCACATCTTAGCAGCTAAGAGTATGAGATCGTCGATACTGTAAGACGCAGCCGGCACCTCAAAACGCTTGCCTTGCCGCCTGCCTCAGCCAGCCGTGCCATGTGCCGGCCCACTCGAATGGTCACACCGAGCGACGCGGCTCCCTGGAGCAGGGAGCGCTCCGCGCCTCACAACGGAGCCGACGAGGTGGAGCAGCCTGCACTACACTGTCACCTATAAGCTTTGCCAGCCTCCCTTTCCCATACCTATCGAGGTGCAGGCCAAGCCTAGTGAAATCGGAACTGCTGACAGACCCAACTGACACCAAAATATTTTGCGCCTGCACCTATGTTCAGAGGACGGAATGTATTTCTTCGTGTTTCTCATCCTGAGACGAAGTATCTCGTAAGTCGACACTATATACAGCAGATATCTTGCACAGGGTTATTCGTAAGTACTCCTAGAGTTTTAGACGACAACTGCAGCAAAATTAAAAGACACAGAACATACACACATGCTGGTAGGTACAGTTTCTCTTCAAGCTTTTGACAGGTGCTGAACGTGGGCACCGTTTGTGACGCGGCGAAGTTCAGTACGGGCTGAAAATCAAGCCAGTGGTGCTGTTGCTGTCGTCTGTGGAAGGTGCAACGACCCGCGGTCTGCTGCGTCAGTCTGCTAAATTTGGTTTCCTATTTGCAGGAGAGAACTAGTTCGATCCATCAGTATGGACCGGATGATTTTTAAAGATCTGTACTTCTATCGGTAAAAACGGAGCCCTTATAGGATGACTTTACTGACCGTCTGTCTGTCTGTCTTTCTGACCGACTGTTAAAAACCGTTTTTGTCAGGAAAGGTTAGACGTTTAAAGTTGAAACTTGTGTCGGACACTAATGTCTATGGTTCCTCGGCGGCCCAATACGTCTTAGCTTATCAATCAATGTAACCAAAAGATTCGCCGATTTAAGTCACATATTTTGATATTCGCACACTCAGTCATCAAAACATATAGGGTAGTTAACGTTTATTTAGAATCATGAAATTTGGCAAGAAGCAAGCTTTCACACTACAACCAAAGTCAAAAACAAGCCGATAAATTTTAATTTGTAATGATATCACACGATTTTTTTGTCATTTGTTATCAGAGTCTCAAGAACGGGTCGACATGTCAAGTTTAAATTTACGTTACCTTCTAAAATCTACGGCGCTATAAAAAATTTAGGATTCTACTTCAATTTAATCAAAAGATACTGCCATTTATGTGACATTTTTGATAACTTGCCTGTATCAGTATCTACAATGGGCCTAAATCGTCGAAATTGTTTCCTGGGATGTGTGAAATATCTATACACTTGATTAAGTTTGAACGGGAACCTCGGTGTGCGAGTCATACTCCCACTTACCAGGATTTTTGCGTGTGCCATGACATGGCCGCCCCCTAGTGAGCGCTCTGCAATCACACTACTGCATGTACTGCGAATCGAAACTTTGAGAGACTCTCAATCCACTAGTATGTGTCTTTCTGCTTGAAGTTCCACGTAGTCGTCTTTTGAAACCTGGTAGATACTTTTGAATTAAGATGCAAAAGAATTGAAAACATTAGCCGCCAGTGGGCGTTCATTAGATAATTGGGAAAGTTAAAAATTTGTCTCACACCCGGATTCGAACACGGGTCTCGTGTTTACTAGGCTGATGCACTGACCACTACACCATCCAGACGCAGTTGTCACCATTCTTGTACGGACTGTTGTAGCTCGCCTCCCGTCAGCCCCAAATTCCCAACTTATACACTACTGATGTAGTTGCCGTGTTCATTATTACTCGAGGCATCTCGGCGATTTCCGTTAGCGTTGGAGCTTGGTGTGCATCCGCACTGAAGAGATCATAGGTCATCCTTCCATTAATTAATATACACCATATATTATTAACCATCCAATTCTCTGTAACCTTAGAGAAAATTTTTTTATATTATGTTCTTTATATTATTTAAACTAGGATCAACAACTGCTTACCAATAAGATTGTAACAAAAAGAAGCCTTTGCGGTCAGAGTTAGAAGCATCCGATCTACATTACATATCAAGGCGGTGGGTTACTCTATACTGTTAATGAAATACATAAATATATGATATGTGGTGTCTGTTCTTTCGGACATCAGCGAAAGAACAGGCACGATATATATATATATATATATATATATATATATATATATATATATATATATACTTGTGAATAGCTCCGTATTTCGTATTATTATGTAATATTCTGTACGACAATCAATAAGTAATTAGTCGATAGAAATAGTGAACACTTTTGTCTGAAGGCAAGTGCATAGGTGACACTGATTACCGCTCCGTACGTTGTTCACTCGTCGAAGTTGCAAGTGATTACAATATTTTTTTTTCTTCTGTCCTTGTTACCGATAGACCTCTTTCTCCGTTTTTACGATTAAACTTATACTGAATACGTGTTGCTTCACCACTGGGAGTCACAGCTGGAGAACAACATTAACGTGTAATCTGGAAATAAATCCTGCACTTTTGTGCACAGAGGAGCACAGGCATATGAACTATAAAATCTGCAGGCGAACAAAATAACCGCTGAGAAGCGACAAGTGGAAACTTTCCTTTTCTCAGTTCCAAGCACCCAGTTCACCTGGGGTGCGTGTCAGGAGCAGTCACCGCAGAGCGCGTAATTACCTGTCGCTGACGGCGGTGAGTGGATACCGGGGCCACTGACCTCTGACACTCCCCCTTTCTGCCCGCTGGACGGACGTGCGGCGGCCGGCCACGTGTTCTTCTGAGAGAAACAAAAGCACCGCTATCAACATGCTCGGCTAGTAGTGGCTTGGGAGAGAGCACAGTTCGCTAATTAGCGGACGAAAGCCGCGGCCATTGCGTAAGGTTTGCAGGCGGTACGCCCTGTCTGCGACGAACAATGCTTCGCCGAGCGTGCGTACGCTGGAGGAAACGGCGGATCCTGGAAGCGGCACGGTTGTGGCGCAATCGCCCGGAGAGCGCGTCCTCCGCAAACGTGTCTACCGCTTTGGCAGCAGCACACACACCTGGCTAATAGGCGCCGTTCCCAGAGCCATGTCGATTAATGCCGCCTGAGCGTGCACGTTTCTTTGGCAGTGAAACTTTTCGCCACAACTGCTCGCGAGCGGAACATTATTTGCACAACAGTAAACCGTTTCGTGGTGTTCCCCTTTCGCGATAGAACAGTCGTATATGATCAGCACTCTAGTATCCGGTAGCACTGCTACCAAAGGTAAACCAGTCACTGAACATGAAATTAAGGACACAGGAGCTGGATAAGAAGAATGTTTAGAGTTTCAGAGGGAGCTAGCTTCAAAACTCAACGGAACTGTGGAGAGGAGTTCAATTTAAGAAGAATGAGTAGCTGTTAGTGATGAAATGGTGAAGATGAAATAGAATGGAAGAGAAAAAAAGAGAGTTACTTATACAAATAGTTGGATAACATAAATATAAATTAAATGACAAGAGGAGAAATAACGAAAATGATGAACACTAATTAGGCATATAGGAAAGCAGACGTGTAAAAATGAGGCAGACAGGAGTGGCAACGCAGAAATTACTAGAAAAGAAATGGAACGCTGTCGAAGCATGATTAAGGAAATGAAGATGCATCGTACTTAAACATTACACAGTGATTGGAGAAAACAGAGGTAGCTGTATTCTTGCCAACAGCTGAGGTGGAAAGCAAGTATTAAACAAAGAAAGGGAGACTGCAAGGATGAAAGAATATATGGAAACACTATGCAGAGGAAACAGACTTGGGGTCAATATACTGGAAAGAGAAAAGGAAATAGACGAGAATCAGTTGGAAAATTGATACTAAGAAAAAAATTCGACAGACTACTGAAAGACCTAACACGAATCAAGGCACGTATTGACTGGTGTGGGTAATCGTATCACCGAACCATCAGTGCAATAAATCATAGTTGCAAAATACTGACAAGGATTAAACAATTCCTCTTAGAACATAGACCGGAAAAAAGCAAGCCTACGTACACAGGGTGGAGAAAACTTGTCACGAAATTTTAACCCTGGGTATCTGATGCCAGTAGGAACCTAAATTACTTATGTTGTGTAGGTCGATAAAGAACCATTATTAAAAACACGGAAACTTGGCGACACGCGCTCCGATTGGCCATGGGATTACTCTGTTGTCGTTCGTCGGTTGGCGGGCAGCGCTATGGTTGTCGGTTCACACATACAAACGTCCCTCTCACCGTGACTGCCCCAACGTGATATGCACAGGTTTAGAATAGTTCTTGCTGTTTGTCTCCACCTCGTGTCAGAGGCATTCACACGTAAGCTTCTCTTCGGAGCACACACACGTCACGTGCGATTTAGTCATACAGTAAGTATGGTGGCACAGTACTCGTTTGAAGAACAACGAAATATGTTTTTGGTTAATGGGCTAGCCGACGGTAATGCGCACGAATCTCGACAGTTCTACGAGGAACGATACCCAACAAGACGCCACCGAACTGGCAAACGTTTACAGCAATTAACCGGTGACTTGGAGAAACAGGCGCGTTAGCAGGATATCATGGTGATGCTGGAGGACCTCGAACACGACGGGATACTGCATTTGAAGAGATTGTTCTCGAGTGCTACGAGGAAGCACCAACGACTTGTACTCGAGTGGTTGGACACGACGTGAGTGTCACTGATCGGTTACTCTGGGAGGTTTTGATGGATGAAGGCCAGTGTCCATTTAGTTTCCACCCTGTTCAAGACCTAAACCCTGTGGTGGACTATGAACACAGGCTAGGGTTTTACCGGTGGTTTCTGCAGCGTGTTGCGTTGTGTTGTTTACTGACGAGTGCACCTTCCATCGGGATGGCCTTTACAACACTCGAAACGTTCATTACTGTGCAAGGGGAAATCTTCACGTCACGTACGTCCACAGACACCAGGAACGATTTTCGCTCAACATTTAGGCAGGGACTGTGGGTGACCATCTGATTGGGCCGGTCAGTCTACCTCCTCGACTTACCGGGGCAAATTACCTGCACTTTTTGCAAGAAAGTCTACCCAGCCTGCTGAAAGATGTTGCAGCAGCAAGGGCCGCCCGCTCATAACAGTCGCGCTGTGCGCGGATATTTAAATGAACTCTTCGACGGCCGGATAATTGGCAGAGGTGCTCGCAGGACGTGGCCCCCGCGATCACCAGACCTCACTCCAGCGGAACTTTCCCTGTGGGGATTCTTCAAGGTTCTAGTTCACCCACCCAGACACGAACCACCCAGCAACCGAGAGGAATTAATGGATGGCATTCAACATACCGCCAATGACATCAGGACAATGCCAGGAACCTTTGAAACAGTTCGGCAGAGCACCGATCGACGTACGTAAGCTGGTGTCGCGTCATAGGGTCGCCAGTTCGAGCACCTGCTTCAAGTAAACAATGTCATAACTACGAAAAAGCCGGCCGAAGTGGCCGTGCGGTTAAAGGCGCTGCAGTCTGGAACCGCAAGACCGCTACGGTCGCAGGTTCGAATCCTGCCTCGGGCATGGATGTTTGTGATGTCCTTAGGTTAGTTAGGTTTAAGTTCTAGGGGACTAATGACCTCAGCAGTTGAGTCCCATAGTGCTCAGAGCCATTTGAACCATTTTTGAACTACGAAAAAAAAGAAAACTTTTTCAGGGCCGACACAATTTGTGAAAGACTTTCTGTACGCCAAGTAACATCTTTTGACAGGTTTGTTCCCGGTACATCTTACTGTGAAACTGCAATCGATGTGGCGAGACCCCAGCGGATTCGCACCCAGTTCCCCAGAGTGGAAGGCTGGCGCGCTACCACATATAGTGTTGGCCGCCTTGGATGCATCGCGATCTCCGTCAGGGAAAGCATTCGAGGTCAAGCGTTGTCCAAAGCATTCGGCAACAGGGCAATCCCGCGGCAAATCGGAGCGCGTGGCGCCAAGTTTCCGTAGTTTAAAAGTTGTGCGTTGTCGACCTACACAACATTAGGAAGTTTGGTTCCTACTGGCATCAGCTATCCAGTGTCAAAATTTCATGACACAATTTTTCCCCACCCTGTATAGCTTAGGTATATGGGGTTGTCATGGTAAAATCGTACACCTTCCACAACCGGACCATAGAACGGTTCCGTTCAAAATTAATCACCATACGCGTTAAGACGTTTATCGTACTTGCAGATGAGACGATCAACTCCTATTCCGTCGAATGCGGTCGTCCGCTGACAGATCCACAACGTCATCCGCATTTGCGGTTCCTCGTTCGATCGTTCTACTCAAACCGACGTCAATGCATGTCTTTCTTCAGGTCGCGAAAGATGTGAAAGTAACATCGTGAAAGATCTGGGCTGTACAAAGGATGGTGCAGTGGTTCCCAACGAAAACGCTGAAGCCTCCGATGGATTGGCAGCGTGGGGATATAACAGGATGTTTCAGTCCGATAGCCTTCTGACAGCCCGACGGCAAACAGCAAACCCAACAGTGGAAGCATTCATCTTCCTCCGCCAAAAAAACTTGAAAGCTGTCCAAATAACTTCCAGTAACGTCATGATGACCTTCTCTTCCGACTGCTGGAGCCCTCTGCTCATCGAGTTCCTCCTAGGCTGGACCCTTAATCCCGTGATTTTGACATCTTAAATATCGACCTGAAGGAAGACATGCATGGACGTCGGTTTCAGTCAGAGGAGGAACTGCAGGATTGGATGCATTTGTAGAGCTGTCAGCGGCTCATCGGGTTCTGAGAATCGGGAACTGATTATCTCGTTTCCTAGTGGGGTAACTGTCTTAACGCGTATGGAAGTTACTTTTGAATGGGACCATTCCATGGTACCGTTGTGGCTAGTGTTCGGTTTCCATTTGTCTTCCTCTTATAGATTCAGAGAAAATTACGACAATGTTCACATCAAAATGCTGACTTAAAATCTATATTTGCCACTGATCTGATACATAGAGTGAAAGGTTGATCAGAAACTAATGTGTAGTTACAAGATTCAGAGGACATGAAAGGGAAGCAGTAGCTGAGAAGGGAGTGAGTGAGCGATTATGTCTACTGCCCACGTTATTCAATCAGTAAACCGAGCAAGCACTAAAGGAAAAGATAGAAAAAATTGTGAAGGGAATTAAAAATCAGGAGAAGAAGTAAAAATACACTCCTGGAAATTGAAATAAGAACACCGTGAATTCATTGTACCAGGAAGGGGAAACTTTATTGACACATTCCTGGGGTCAGATACATCACATGATCACACTGACAGAACCACAGGCACATAGACACAGGCAACAGAGCATGCACAATGTCGGCACTAGTACAGTGTATATCCACCTTTCGCAGCAATGCAGGCTGCTATTCCCCCATGGAGACGATCGTAGAGATGCTGGATGTAGTCCTGTGGAACGGCTTGCCATGCCATTTCCACCTGGCGCCTCAGTTGGACCAGCGTTCGTGCTGGACGTGCAGACCGCGTGAGACGACGCTTCATCCAGTCCCAAACATGCTCAATGGGGGACAGATCCGGAGATCTTGCTGGCCAGGGTAGTTGACTTACACCTTCTAGAGCACGTTGGGTGGCACGGGATATACGCGGACGTGCATTGTCCTGTTGGAACAGCAAGTTCCCTTGCCGGTCTAGGAATGGTAGAACGATGGGTTCGATGACGGTTTGGATGTACCGTGCACTATTCAGTGTCCCCTCGACGATCACCAGTGGTGTACGGCCAGTGTAGGAGATCGCTCCCCACACCATGATGCCGGGTGTTGGCCCTGTGTGCCTCGGTCGTATGCAGTCCTGATTGTGGCGCTCACCTGCACGGCGCCAAACACGCATACGACCATCATTGGCACCAAGGCAGAAGCGACTCTCATCGCTGAAGACGACACGTCTCCATTCGTCCCTCCATTCACGCCTGTCGCGACACCACTGGAGGCGGGCTGCACGATGTTGGGGCGTGAGCGGAAGACGGCCTAACGGTGTGCGGGACCGTAGCCCAGCTTCATGGAGACGGTTGCGAATGGTCCTCGCCGATACCCCAGGAGCAACAGTGTCCCTAATTTGCTGGGAAGTGGCGGTGCGGTCCCCTACGGCACTGCGTAGGATCCTACGGTCTTGGCGTGCATCCGTGCGTCGCTGCGGTCCGGTCCCAGGTCGACGGGCACGTGCACCTTCCGCCGACCACTGGAGACAACATCGATGTACTGTGGAGACCTCACGCCCCACGTGTTGAGCAATTCGGCGGTACGTCCACCCGGCCTCCCGCATGCCCACTATACGCCCTCGCTCAAAGTCCGTCAACTGCACATACGGTTCACGTCCACGCTGTCGCGGCATGCTACCAGTGTTAAAGACTGCGATGGAGCTCCGTATGCCACGGCAAACTGGCTGACACTGACGGCGGCGGTGCACAAATGCTGTGCAGCTAGCGCCATTCGACGGCCAACACCGCGGTTCCTGGTGTGTCCGCTGTGCCGTGCGTGTGATCATTGCTTGTACAGCCCTCTCGCAGTGTCCGGAGCAAGTATGGTGGGTCTGACACACCGGTGTCAATGTGTTCTTTTTTCCATTTCCAGGAGTGTATTTAGCTTTGCCGATGACGACAAATGACTCTGAAGAGCAGATAAACGGAGTGAAAAGTGTCTTGAAAATTGTTTATGTGATGAACACCAACGAACTTGAAGCAAGGGTAATGTACTCAAATCGAATTAAATCAGGTTATTACGAGGTAATAACATTAGGAAGTTATATGCTAAAAGTAATGAGTGGGTTTTTCATTTTGCGCACCAGAATAACTGTCGATGGTAGAAGTAGATGGTATATAAGACGCAGAGCAGCAATGGCAGGAAGATCGTTTCTAAAAAAGAGAAATTTACTAACACCGAGTACAAATTTAAATACTAGAAAGTCTCTCCTGGAGATATTTGCGTGGAGGGTAGCTTTGCATGGAAGTGAAACGTGGGCGACAAACAGTTTGCACAAGAACTGAATGTAAGTTTTTGAAATGTGGTACCACAGGAGAAAAATGGCAATTAGGTGGGCAGATTGTACACTGAGGTGAAAAAAGTCGTGCGATACCTCCCAATATCGTGTCGGGGCCACTTTTGACTATTGAAGTGCAGAAACTCGAGAGGCGTGTACTCAACAAGTCGTTGGAAGTCCCCTACAGCAATGTTGCCTCTATTGCCGTCAATAACTGCGAAAGTGTTACCGGGGCACGATTTTGTGTTGGAACTGACGTCTCGATTATGTCCTATAACTGATCGATGGGATTCATGTCGGGCGACTTGGTGGACAAAACGTTCGCTCCAATTGTCCAGAATGCTCTTCAAACCAGTCGTTGACAATTATGGTCCGGTGACATGGCGCATTGTCGTACGCAAAAGTTCCATCATTGTTTAGGAACATGAAATCCATAACTGACTAAAAATGGTCTACAAGTAGGCAAACATAACCATTTCCAGTCCATGATCGGTTCAGTTGGACCAGAGGACGAATCCATTCCATGTAAATACAGACCACACCACTATGGAGTCACTACTGACGTGCAAAGTGCCTTGTTGACCACTTGGGTCCGTGACTTAGTGGGGTCTGCGCGACACCCGATCTGTATCATCAGCTCTTACCATTTGAAATCGGGACTCATCTGACCAGGCCTCGGTTTTCCAGTCATCTAATGGTCCAACTGATATGGCCACGAACCCAGGTGAAGCACTGCGGGTGGTGATGTGCTGTCAGCAAAGGCACTCGTGTTGGTCGGGTGCCACCACAGACCATTAACGACAGCTTTCGCCGCGGTCTCCTGACGGATACGTTCATCATACGGCCCGCACTGATTTCTGCGGCTTTTTTATGCAGTCTTGCTTGTCTGACAGCACTGGCAACTCTACGTAATGCCTGAAATTTTTTATTCTTGGCATACTCTTGACGCTGTGGATCTTGGAATAGTGAATTTCCTAAAGACTGCCGAAACGGAATGACGTACGCGCCTAGCTCCAACTACCAATCCGTGTTCAAAGTCTGTAAGTTCCCATCATCCGGCCGCTGTGGCCGAGCGGTTCTAGCCGCTTCAGTCCGGAGCCGCGCTGCTGTTACGATCGCAGATTCGAATCCTGGCTCGGGAATGGATGTGTGTGATGTCCTTAGGTTAGTTACGTTTAAGTAGTTCTAAGTCTAGCGGACTGATGACCTCAGATGTTAAGTTCCATAGTGCTTAGAACCGTTTGAACCATTCGAATTTCCGTCATGCGGCCGTAATTTTTCACATGAATCACCTGAATATAAATGATAGCTGCACTACTGCTCTTCTATATGTTGTGTACTAGAGTTGTGGCGATTCGTGAATGAGTCGTTCATTTGAACGACTCTAAATAAAGAGTCGTAAGAATCGAATCGTGATACGGACGAATCGTCGTTCAAAAGAATCATAAGAACGATTGCGTGTTTCCGAGTCGTGACGATTCCAAGTTCCAACGATTCATCGATTCTTAGTACGCTATGCTTCGAAGGCAACTTCCGAATCATGCCGAATCGTGCCGAATGATTACGACCGCCAGGTGGCAGTCAAGTGGAGGATGCGTGTGAACAAAGCTCGGAACGAACAAACCAAGTTCGTGGGCCGTAATATTACTCGTGAAAACCAAGCTGACATTTGGCGGTGGCTGACGGGAACGAGCGTAAAGGCATTTCCCATTTACTATCCCCATATAGTGCACATGGGCGGATTCATATCATCCTACGTTTTTCTGTGCTCTTTCCAATTCCACAGCACCTTGTATTTCACAATAAAGCAACTGTCATCCCTCACACACTGCAAATGTAGCTTAACTTTTTGTTTCGTCGTAATACAAAGCATAGGTATTTTGCTTTTAATTTGTCTGAGAACTTGCTTCTGCCACTACTATTTATGTGAGAAGACGACATACTTCTAAAATGCAGGATATAATCGTATACAGCGACATTACTTCACTGCTAATTTGCTAATTCTGTTAGTTGCACCAGGGCCGCCACTAAATGGCTGTCGCACTAGACCAATATTACAGAGCGAATGTAAGCTCTCTAACCAATATCTTTCTTGACGGATCGCCGTGTAATACCGTCTTTAAAATTCTAGTTTTCGAATGTTACCGTGTTCAGATTAATATTAAATGTTAGTGAAGTAACGTCGCGGTATACGATTGAATCCTTTTGTTTAGAAGTATGTCGTCTTCTTACGTAAAAAGCAGTGACAGCGGCAAGTTCTCAGACAAATTAAAAGGAAAATACCCATGCTTTGTATTTAGAAGAAATGAAAGTTAAGCTAAATTTGCTGTGTGGGAGGGCTGTCACCTGCGTTATGAATTACAATGGTGATGTGGACTTGGAAAGACATTTAGCACAGGAAAACTTAGGATGATATGAGGCAAACCACGTCTGCGTCACTGCTAGATTTTGTTACTATAAAACAGAGGTCTGTAGTTAAATACGTTCAAGCCACACAACCAAACTGGCATACCACGTAATTTTGCACCACCTTCCGCACAAATCGACTCCTCTTTTCTGGCATACTGAAATAAAACAATAGATGCAATCAAATCAAACGTGACCTTTCAACAATTAAGGCATTAGACGTATAAATCGAGAATCACACTTGCAACGTCATTTGCATGTTTACTCATAAATAAACAATTTGTGGCATATCTTATCATGACACAGTTCGATTCTAACCCCATTGACAATTTTAGACATGTCCTGCCATCTGTGAGTAAGATGTAGAACTTTTTGCATTCCGTAAGAATCGTGCCATCGAAGACTAGAATGAATCGTGAACGAATCGTAGTAAACGATTCGCAATGTGAGATTGAATCGTAGGAATCGAATCGGGAAAAAGAATCGTGTTGCCCAACTCTATTGTGTACCCCATACTATTACCACCTGCATATGTGCATATCACTATCCCCTACCTGTTTTTTTTTCCACTTCAGAGTGTAACTAAAGAGTTGCTGATAGAAAGTGCAGCGAAGCGTAATTTTCGGTTGGAAATGATTCAAAGAAGCGATAGTTTGATACGACACATCAAGAAATGGTCCGAAAGTTTTGTAAGTAGATTGTTTAGGTTTTTATATTGGTAACGCCATGTAGCGCTCTGTATGAAAATCACTTGCTGTGCTGTGTGCAGTCTGTGGCTGGGTGGCATTGTTGGAATAGTCGCTATTGTAGTGTTGGGCAGTTGGATGTTAACGGCGCGTAGCGTTGCGCAGTTGGAGGTGAGCCGCCAGCAGTGGTGGATGTGGGGAGAGAGATGGCGGAGTTTTGAGAGCGGGTGATCTGGACGTGTGTCCATCAGAGACAGTAAATTTGTAACACTGGATGTCATGAACTGATATATATATATTGTGGTGTCACCGCCAGACACCACACTTGCTAAGTGGTAGCTTTAAATCGGCCGCGGTCCATTAGTACATGTCGGACCCGCGTGTCGCCACTGTCAGTGATCGCAGACCGAGCGCCACCACACGGCAGGTCTCGAGAGACGGACTAGCACTCGCCCCAGTTGTACGGACGACTTAGCTAGCGATGCACACTGACGAAGCCTCGCTCATTTGCAGAGCAGATAGTTAGAATAGCCTTCAGCTAAGTCAATGGCTACGACCTAGCAAGGCGCCATTAGTATTACATTGCATGATCTACAGAGTCTCACTTGTATCGTCAAGAGCGATGTACAACAATGATGGATTAAAGTTAAGTATTCCAGCAGCTACGTACTTTTCTTTATAGCATTCATTACGTATCCTGTTTCAGACCTATCTCTAGCCTGCGTGAGTTTAACGCGTGCATTCGCCCTCCTCAACCAAGTAGTGTGCGTAGTGTTGGCTAACTGCTAACACTACATATATGACTTTTGAACACTATTAAGATAAATACATTGTTTGTTCTTTATCAAAATCTTTCATTTGCTAACTATGCCTATCAGTAGTTAGTGACTTCAGTAATTAGAATCTTTTATTTAGCTGGCAGTATTGGCGCTCGCTGTATTGCAGTAGTTTGAGTAACGAAGATTTTTGTGAGATAAGTGATTCATGAAAGGTATAGGTTATTGTTAGTCAGGGCCATTCTTTTGTAGGGATTATGAAAAGTCAGATTGCGTTGCGCTAAAAATATTGTGTGTCAGTTTAGTGTTGATCAGAATAAGTAAAGAGAGTAATGACTGAGTAGTTCAGTTTTGCTCATCTGTTTGAAAAGCAAATAATGTAAGAGGTTTATGAGCACAGTCATTCATAAATTTTTCTAAGGGGATGTTTCAGTTTAAGTAGTGAAGAGCGCAGCGGGACACTGCGGCATGACTTCAGTAAGAAAATTCAAATGGATGTACGTTGCAAGAGAATTGACAAGGACTTGCACGGGATGTACTAGCTTGGGGAGCTGCGTCAAAGAAGCCTTCACACTGAAGACCACAACGTTGACAAAAAAGTCGACAGCAGATTTTCTGAACTGTGACTAAGGTGCTATTACTTTTATTAATTAGCAAGTAAACAACTGTAAGATTATATCCATCTTGATTCTGTAGGGCAACAGACAAAAGGAAAGAGAGGAAAAAACTGTGTTTGTAATTCAAGAAAAAAATGCTTGCAACGTGTTCGAAATATCACCTCCAGGTGCATTTATTTTACACTTTCTGCTTTGACGTTAGCCTGGGCATTTCAAAGTGTCCACATCGGTTACTTTACCTACGTACGTCTCATAATATAATTTTTTAGCCATGAAATAATTTTTATAAATTTGTATTGATGTGCGTTTGATTACTTTGTGTAACATTATTATTTTATTATAATAACAGCAGTAGCACTAATGTGCCAAACAACAACAATTATAAGACAGTGAAAGTCAAGGATTACAGGGATAAAGTAGAGTTAGCAGAAGTTGGTGCACGCCTGTCACTGGTGCTATCGCACATCTCCGAGATTCCAAAGAAGAGGATGTACGTGTACGAGGGTTGGAACTTTAATAGTGGCAAACTATTTATTTACAGCTCGTATAATAGATACGTGTTTCAGAGTTTTTCTGACCTTCAAAGAAGTCACCAGCATTGTGTGCAAACCGTTGCCAGCGATGTGCAAGTTGTAGGATACTTTTAGAATTGCCAGTTGTGTTGACAGTTCGAGTGGCGCGGTCTATTGTCCGACTAATTTGTAGCATTTCTGAAGCGAATGCCGTGAAGTGTTTCCTTCAGTTTAGTAATCGTGTTGAACTTACGAGGGCTTAACTCAGGGGAATGCAACAGGTGGTATAGCACTTAGCAGCCTCATCAGTCAAACAAATCAGTAACAGCCTTCACTGTACGTGCTTGAGCATTCTCCTGGAAAATGATTGTCAAGCCCTGCAGAAAATGTTATCACTTCTGTCTCTATGCTGTTCAGTTTTGGAACACAACCTACGGCCAGCTTAGAGACAGAAGTGATGACACTTTCATCAGGACCTGACCATCATTTTGCAGAACAATGCTCAAAAACGTACAAGTGCAAGCTGTTACTGATTTGTTTGACTGATGGGGCTGCTAAGTGCTATAGCACCTACTACACTCCCCTGACTTGAGCCCTCGTGAGTTCAACTCGATTTCGTAACTGAAGGAAACACTTCGCGGCATTCGCTTCAGAACTGCTACAAATTCATCGGGCATTAGACCGCGCCGCTCGAACTGACAACAGACCTGGCACTGCTGAGAGTATCCTACGACTTCCACATTGCTGGCAACGGGTTATACAAAATGCTGGTAACTACATTGAAGGTCAGTAGAACTTTGAAACACGTATCTATTTTGTACGAGCTGTAAAAAAATAGTTGCCACTATTAAAGTGCCAACCCTCGTAGTAGCTTGGGGAGCTGCATCATACTAGCCTTCGCACTGAAGACCACAGAGCATCGAGTATCTATAACTGCATGTCTTTATTAGATGGTAACTGCAGAAGGCAGTTATGTACGGTCATTGGGACCCAGTGAGAAACTAGACTCATCACTGAAGACATTTCTACACTAGTCAATGAGATTCCAGGTTGAAGACGCGTCTGGAGACACGCCGGACAGTGGCGGGGTATCATCGTCATACGGCCTGATAACGAGGAGTGATAGTCTGGTTTGACATCTCTTTTCATAGCAGGACCCCTTTGGTTTTCGTCAGCGGCCCCTTACTGCTCAGTGGTTTGTCGACGACTTGGTACGCCCCGTTTTGTTGCCCTTCACTGCAAGGTATCCTGGGCTTGCATGTCAGCCAGCTAATGCCCGTCCCCACACGGCGAGAGTTTCTATTCCTTGTCTGGCCTACCTTGGCCAGCAATGTCGCAGTATATCTCCCGAAATGAGAACGTCTGAAGCATTATGGGCAGGGCGCACTCCCAACCATCTCGGGATTTTCTCGATCTAGAGCGCCAGCTGGAGAGAATTTGTCATGATATCCCTCAGGAAGAGATCCAGAAATTCCATCAATAAATTTCAGGACGAATAATTGCTTGCGTAAGGGCACAGCTGGACCACTGCCTTATTGACTTGCTCAGTTTGTGAATTTTTCTTCCAGTTGAATGAATCATCCAGTTTCTGTGAGACTGAAGTCGTTAGTTTGGTTACACATGTACATCACTGTATTGTTTTCCGCCGCATTCGGATAATCCATCTTTGGTGCTTAGTTTTTATCTCATCTTAGCGTGTATTTTAACAAAATTAATCACTACACAAAATAATTAAAACTTGCTTTCCTATACTTTTCAACATTTTTTCTTGTATTTGATTTCTCTAGTTAATTTTCAATCCAATAATGAAATATGACATGTGGAATAATAGGGTCTACTGCCGGATGTTTGTGTCGCTCTGGCACTATATTTCGGCCACGTAACTCGTTGCCTTCTTCAGGTGCGACCTGAGACTGCCGTGTTGGAGGATCTTGTCCAGTATTTATACCCAGAGGGCGCTGCGTGCTCTCTTTGCTGTCCGCGCCCGCCGGCAGTAGACCCGATTATTCCAGATGTCAAGATCGCGCAGGGAAAGCCTGAAGAGTTACATGAAATATAATGCTTATCACCATTGCTTTATCTGATTTTATTATGACCACCTGCTGAGACATTAAATCACTCTTCTGTGGCTAATACTTATCCCGTTTAAGATACTGCACATATTATTCAAGAATACTTAATTTGACTATTTTGCTAGACGCAGAACAGTCTTTAGAGTAATCTCATTTTCATTTCATTTGTGTTCTCCAGCAATGAATGGGACACAAAAAAAATGTGTCTTTGATCACTTCCGAAATACAGATTTCGTCTTCGTCTAATATTTCATCCGTCTCGTCTTAATTCAACTTTTCTCTTACTTTTTGTACGTTCTATTCTATTCACATGTTGCAAAGTTGCTCTTGTTAAAATGACCTTCTTCGACAAAGCTGCCTGCAGAAGCGACGATGTCTTACAGCGAGACTTGCAGTCGGGAGGAACTATCCTGATAAAAATTGACGTGTTTTTCTCAATAAATTCGTCCCGTCTATGGATGTGATTAGCAGATACGGAAAAGCGAGCAGCACAGCATTCTGCGGCTGTGTCTAGGCCGAGGCGTCTGGCAGCGCTGTTGCTGGTGCTGCGGTTTTGAGCCGCGGCTTTCCACGGACTGTGTGCTCATTGCGCAACAAGTGGCCTTTTTCCAGTAAACGTTACAGGTAGTTAAACGACGCTCGCCAGAAGTCACTCCTCTGAAGGTGATGCCGCAGCCGGAGAAATAAAAACGAACGAACGTCTTGGGCTCTCGTGAATAGACTCGTCGGAAGCATCTCGTAATGGCACTTCTGAAACAAGAACTGAAGTGAACCTTCTTCCCTTGGTACTCTTGTACATCTCATAAAGCTGGAGAGTTGTGACTAACACTTGTTGGGCTAGGCTTGTAACGTTAAAGTAGCAGAGACGCTTAACTGTTGTAGGAAAGTTTCGCTTTTCTCAACTGTGGGAACCAAGAGCCGCTTCTGTAATCACGAAGTGCCTCCCTCATACAAGTTTTACATAAAATGTTCTCTTGTGTGTCATGATTCAAACACAACAAATTCACTGCCATTGGTGAGGACTTCTTAAGTCGTCATCATCATCATCATCATCATCATTAAATGCTTGTGGGCCGATTCCATCTTTAAGGAGAACTCTTTCTCCCATATAGTGAGGGCTCTTACGCATTTCTTCATCCTTTTTGTTCGCACAGCAGTAAGAACATTGAAAACCTCGTATTATCTATTTGGATACTATTTTCATTTCAGTTTACTGTCCTGTTTTCTGTCAGCTATATTGTAAACGTTCGGTTCCTTCCGAGTCATTTTATCCAAGAGTGCCTAACCTACAAGTGTTAAAAATCATTTCTCGACAGTGTTTAATTTCCTATTGTCTTATCGTTTTGGTGTCCATTTTCATCATTTATGTTTAGTTTAGTTCTCAAATGGTCCTTCGCTTGAAAGTACGAACTCTATGCGATATCCTCCGCTTGAAATCTATGGCTACGTTTTGCAGCATGTATGTTCTAAGTTCTGCTCGTATTATGAATAGGTAGAAATAGCATGGTCATTAGGTAATAATAATATTTTAGACCACATTATCCTTTTTACGGTTCTGTAGGTCCATCGATAAAACCGGAATCCTTACAGGAACAGTTTGTTGTTTCTCTGCCTGTCAGTGCTACCGCTAAAAACCCATTTTCTCAGGAAATGGTAGATGTCTGGAGTTGAAAATTATTTCATAGACATGCGGATCTTCGTCCCTTGGTGGTGTATGAAAGCGAAGCTTCTAAGCCAGTGCTGTCAAAAGATACGTCACATACTTTTACACTCGCAAACTTACTCATCAAATCCTAGTGGGTACTTCCATTTCACCTAGAACCAGGACACATGGCAAGAAGCAAGTTTTCACGGCACAAGGAAAGGAAAAATACAAAACTGTCAATTTGTAATTTTTTTGTCATCCTCGGAACTCTCTGAGTTCTCTGTATCAATAGCTTGCCAGCATCTACATTTATAACAGAAAAAACGATCTAGATCTTCGATTCGATACTTATAATGGATTAACTATCTGTATACATAATTAAGTTTCTGTGGAATCCTCGGCATGAACTATATGTATACATAATGAAGTTCGTGTGGAATCCTCGACGTACAAGAGCTCCTCACATTTACCTGGATTTTTTAAAATTGTTTGCCAGAGTACTTTGCCACTCCTGTATAACAGCATTTAAAATAAAACTGTTCGTAAAACGAATTGAAAATGATAAAAGTATTCACAACGTGTTGCTATTGAAAACCATTTAAATTTGCTGTTCAGGTAACGGAGGAAGTGGACCAGCGGACAAATGTGCAAAGTAAGAAATGCCAGACAAACATTTGTCAGTAAAATAGGCAGGATGATTGTATATATTAAGAGTCCGATTGTAGTTAGACTGGGTGGGAAACACAAGAGACAAAAACTAACCGAAATGTGTAGCACTAACTCCACAAGTGTTTGAATATCAATAAAGTAACGGTACAGAAAGAGCGTGAGAGTGACTCAGTTGTTCTGCCGAAATTGTTGCTCTAACTGATCAATAGAGGGTGCGGCCTATGTTTAAAAATAAGCAATCCCATATATTCGGAAAAATGTTATATGATTTCGACCAGAATGAAATTTAGATTACATTCGCTATTCACGTTATGGAAACAAAAATAAAGTTAAAGAAGTTTCTCTGCAAATATTCCTGCTACCTCTCCCTTTACATTATTTGTCAACAGTTTAGCCGGCCGGTGCGGCCGAGCGGTTCTAGGCGCTTCAGTCTGGAACCGCGCGACCGCTACGGTCGCAGGTTCGAATCCTGACTCGGGCATGGATGTGTGCGATGTCATTAGGTTAGTTAGGTTTAAATAGTTCTAAGTTCTAGGAGACTGATGACCTCAGATGTTAAGTCCCATAGTGCTCATTATGATGTGATAAGTACGATCCACAATGACAGAATATGCAGCGTGAACAAAACAACAAAATATGCGTATGTCCTGGCATTTATCAACGTTGAGGAGCAACACAAATATATAACAACAATATGACAGCAATTAAGTACTTATTTTGTCTTTGTTTCACTACACAATTATCTGCATAGATTCCGTAACAACATGCGAATCAGGAAGTCGTCGCATGCCGCATCGGGTAATCGTGTGTTGTTATTATTATTAATTTAGCAAGTCTGACTGGACGGAGCATAAGTTGATATGGATCCCTGTGTTCGATGGTCTTCTAGACCGCAGATGGAATCATGATCGCACTTTAACTTCAACATCGATCCTTGTATACGAGCAGCATAATCGGCTGGAAACAATTAGTGAAGTAGAGATAACAGCATTTCTAAGCGAAACCACCCTTTATTAGCCGGAAGTAAATCAGGGAAATCCAGGAAGCCCGGAGGAAACATTTATAAAGATGGATGGACTACTAACAGAAAACTTTGGTGGTTGAATGTAGAACACATTTGGGAGAAGCATGGAGATGAAATTGAATCCCCCGCAAAGGAATCGCTGTGGCTTTCCACGTTAGTTCTTTTCAACTTATTCTTGTGGTACTAAGAAATCTGGGGTACAAAATTCGGTGAAAACTCTTTGCTGAAATGAATAAGTAGAGCTATTAGCGAAATAGACTATTGCTAACAATTCATTAAGTGGGAATTTTGTTATATTCTTCTTCAACTCCACTTTTCAGTCAGCTTTTTCCATATACACCTTGTAATCTTTTTATCTATTATCCTCGTTTATCAAACGACATGCACAATTTGTTATTCTGGCAAGGTGAACTGAATGAAACTTTTCTACTACTATGTGGGGAGGAAGTAAGTGAAAGTAAGTTGTCATTGATGCTGTTAATGACTTAACAAGAGTCACACCAATGGTCAATATAAATATAAAGGACTTTATCCTCTGGCTTGTAGACTGACAGAAATCTACATCTACATCTACATGCATACTCCGCAAGCTACCTGACGGTGTGTGGCGGGCGGCATCTTGAGTAACTCTATCGGTTCTCTCTTCTATTCCAGTCTCGTATTGTTCATGGAAAGAAGGATTGTCGGTATGCCTCGGCGTGGGCTCTAATCTCTCTGATTTTATACTCATGGTCTCTTCGCGATTTGTACGTAGGAGGGAGCAATATACTGCTTGACTCCTCGACGAAGGTATGTTCTCGAAACTTCAACAAAAGCCCGTACCGAGCTCCTGCGCGTCTCTCCTGCAGAGTCTTCCACTGAAGTTTATCTATCATCTCCGTAACGCTTTCGCGATTACTAAATCATCCTGTAACGAAGCGCGCTGCTCTCCGTTGGATCTTCTCTATCTCTTCTATCAACCCTATCTGGTACTGATCCCACACTGATGAGCAGTATTCAAGCAGTGGGCGGACAAGCGTACTGTAACCTACTTCCTTTGTTTTCGGACTGCATTTCCTTAGGATTCTTCCAATGAATATCAGTCTGGCATCTGCTTTACTGACGATGAACTTTATACGATCATTACATTTTAAATCACTCCTAATGCCTACTCCCAGATAATTTATGGAATTAACTGCTTCCAGTTGCTGACCTGCTATATTGTAGCCAAACTATATGGGATCTTTCTTTCTATGTATTCGCAGCACATTACACTTGTCTACATTGAGATTCAATTGCCATTCCCTGCACCATGCATCAATTCGCTGCAGATCCTCCTGCATTTCAGTACAATTTTCCATTGTTACAACCTCTCGATACACCACAGCATCATCTACAAAAAGCCTCAGTGAACTTCCGATGTCATCCACAAGGTCATTTATGTATATTGTGAAGAGCAACGGTCCTACGACACTCCCCTGCGGCACACCTGAAATCACTCTTACTTCGGAAGACTTCTCTCCATTGAGAATGACATGCTGCGTTCTGTTATCTAGGAACTCTTCAATCCAATCACACAATTGGTCTGATAGTCCATATGCTCTTACTTTGTCCATCAAACGACTGTGGGGAACTGTATCGAACGCCTTGCGGAAGTCAAGAAACACGACATCTACCTGGGAACCCGTGTCTATGGCCCTCTGAGTCTCGTGGACGAACAGCGCGAGTTGGGTTTCACACGATCGTCTTTTTTTAAACCCATGCTGATTCCTACAGAGTAGATTTCTAGTTTCCAGAAAAGTCATTATACTCGAACATTATAAGAGTTCAAAAATTCTACAACTGATCGACGTTAGAGATATAGGTCTATAGTTCTGCACATCTGTTGGACGTCCCTTCTTGAAAACGGGGATGACATGTGCCCTTTTCCAATCCTTTGGAACGCTACGCTCTTCTAGAGACCTACGGCACACCGCTGCAAGAAGGGGGGCAAGTTCCTTCGCGTACTCTGTGTAAAATCGAAATGGTATTCCATCAGGTCCATCGGCCTTTCCTCTTTTGAGCGATGTTAATTGTTTCTCTACCCCTCTGTCGTCTATTTCGATATCTACGATTTTGTCATCTGTGCGACATTCTAGAGAAGGAACTACAGTGCAGTCTTCCTCTGTGAAACAGCTTTGGAAAAAGACATTTAGTATTTCGGCCTTTAGTCTGTCATCCTCTGTTTCAGTACCATTTTGGTCACAGAGTGTCTGGACATATTGTTTTGATCCACCTACTGCTTTGACATAAGACCAAAATTTCTTTGGATTTTCTGCCAAGTCAGTACACAGAACTTTACTTTCGAATTCATTGAACGCCTCTCGCATGGCCCTCCTCACATTGCCGGCCGGTGTGGCCGTGCGGTTAAAGGCGCTTCAGTCTGGAACCGTGTGACCGCTACGGTCGCAGGTTCGAATCCTGCCTCGGGCATGGATGTGTGTGACGTCCTTAGATTAGTTAGGTTTAAGAAGTTCTAAGTTCTAGGGGACTGATGACCACAGATGTTAAGTCCCATAGTGCTCAGAACCATTTTTTTCGCGTAATTTTTGTTTGTCTTTAAGGCGTTGGCTATGTTTATGTTTGCTGTGAAGTTCCCTTGATTTAAAAGAAGATTTGCACCATAATATTGTTATGATAATTGAGGTCCCTCACAAATAAGTTCGGCTGACAGGCTCGATTAATCTACGAGTACATTCAGGTGCTATGGGGTTAACCATTTTCCGGATGACATTCAGAGGAATTCGATTACAGTTCATTTATTTTCCCAAAATTTACACACATGGAAAGACAGATAAACTCAACGTGACGGACGTCTTCATTCAAAAATAACAAGAAATACATGAAGTGTTAAACTGTCTCAGTTACAAGTAATGCTCGTTTGGTGGTCAGCAACATTCTGGGAAAAACATTGTACAAGACACGCCGCTACCAGAGAAATCGACTGACACGAATTTAATGGAGTGTCAGAAATAATTGTATTACCCATGGTATTAAGGAGAAGTTAGACCTGCTCCAGAATTAATCCGTGCACCCCGCTACGTAACGAGCATGTCAATGGCAAATCAGGATTCACTGTAACAAAAAATGAGTCCCGAATCTCGAAGGAATTGAAATGAAACATAAAGAAACGTGACTGCTGACGTGAAACGAATGTGAGATGATCAAATGTTTCCTAAACTTCATTCGATGCTATCTTCCATTAAATCCTAGCACTGTAGTGAAAATACCATTCTACCTGCCACCTTGGATCTCGAAGTAAAGACCAGTTGCTATCCATCAGTCTCATAACCAGAAAGCTGCTCTTGTCCGATGCTCTTCGAAATGAACTCCAATCTCTACCACCTTCCAGAAGAGAATGTTCTCTGTGCCGCTCTCCAAAATCAAAAATCTTCTCCTCTCTTTCACTTCTCTAACTCTGGCGCCCCAACAAAAACAATCCCGCCAAAACCCGCGTCAATCAACCAGGGCTTCTGCTTATTTGTTTTACCTATCAAAACAGGGAAATGTTCTTTGCGGCTACCCTCTTCTCGTCTTACGAGTATCAGAAATGACCACGTCATATATTAGCGGTCAACGAGGACTCTAGTCTTGGTGTTAGCCTATGAGACATGAGCAGATGCTCGTTTCTTCCCCTACCATCGACTGGCAAAACTCTCACAAGTTCCTGAGTTGTCTTTTGGGACTGGCGCCAGCGAGTCTGCAAAAGGCGTGTCTCCGTTGTTAGTAAGTGATGTGTCGTCGGTGGAGCATGCCGCAGGCAATGAATCTTGACGAACCGCTGTCTGGATTGAAAAATGACCGCACTGGGCAACAGTTCTGCTGAATACTTTTTCCATAGTGCGCAAGAAACAACGAGGCCATCTTGCTGGAAGGGGCGCTTGACTTGCGAGTGAAATTAAGTCATCCGAACATTACTTCATACGAATGAAAAACTATTATTTTTCAATAAGGCCTGATTACCTTGCTTTTTGACCCCTTAAGAGGAGCATAGAACTGTCCGCCTAAATTCTGTTAAATGAGCTACTTACGAGGGTGGCTGCAATTGTTTCTGCTCTGCTCACGCTGAAATCACTGATGGAAATCAATCTTAACTGACTTTTAATCACAGCAGGTGAATATCATATTCAAAGTCCAAGTAGTGGGATACACCCCAGCAGATCTCTCTCATCTGTAACTCGCAAAAGGGCATATACCATAATGTATCGCTCTTGGAAAAATAAGTTAATGGTATAGGAAAAGAAAGAGAAGACAACAGTGCAGACACAATCATAGCTTGAGAAGAAAGAAACAGGTCAAGGGAAGAGAGGTTATTAAAGAAAATCGTTAGCAGAAGAGACAAAGAACAATCAGTAGAGAAGCGATAATAAACTGAAGGAAAAAGAAAGAGTGCTGGGAGAACGTTGCAGCAGAATTTAAGAAAGCTGAACCCATAGTAACAACAATTTCTGTTGAGCGCAGTGTGATTTCGGTCAGACACAGAGAAATTCGTTCCACAGATGTATGGCTAAAATGGAAAGAGGATATGTAAAGTTACGAATATGCCCAAACATGGTTTCGCATGCATCAGCACAGATAATGCTATTATGGTATGTTCTGTCGTACCTGATACGCCTGGAAATCCTTTATTGGCATGCAGGGAGTTAAAAATCTGGGAAAATATTTTTACCTAAAATAAAACGAGAAGTAGTACAATCACTTGTGCAGTAGAATTTCCTCTACTATGAAGTAACTGAAAATGGCAAACATAATGAAACCGTCAGACCACTCGAGCTAACAGTCCAGTAACTATGAAACTGATAAATAACACAGCGCTTGTAGAAACCGCTCAACTTATCCCGGCGTATCCACAACAGTTGTCCATAAGGTAGACTCATCTGGCCAAAACGTAGATGAATGCAAGCATTCACGGTTAGCTCGGGTAGTCTACTGGCTTCAGTACGTTGGACTTCTTCAGTTAGTTCACAGTAGTAAACGTTCGATTGAACAGGTGATTAGACTTATTTTAGTTTCATTTTAGGCAGAAATATTTTTCAAAACTTTAATTGCATGTGAGAAAATGAAGGATCTCTGGCATAGTTAACAGTGTGTTGCGACCAGTCCAAGATTATGGCGAGATACATTACTGTTTGATACGGTAACAGGATTCAGTCGAAGAAAATGTTGACTGATATTATTTTCGTGAGATGTAACGATTACCTGTAAATTCTATGAAATTAGTTTGACGTGCAGACCGTATACGTATCTTAAAACAAAACAAACGTCATCGTTAATGACTGAAATGGTTGTAGTGTAATTCTTAGGACAATCACTTCCATACGTTTGAATATGATTAACATACAAGTAAAAAGAGTGTGACTCAGCTATCGCTGATGAAGAGGTAGGAATGCAACGAAGCAAGGGCTGAATCGTGGAGTTCTAAAGAGAAAATTCTTTCCTACAATGACTTTCTTCAAATAATACGTCACCTAACATCTTGATAAAGGACAGGCTAATGTTGAAGAGCAGAAAACGATAATTTTCGTTCAAAATATACGCCTTCTGCTTTAAAAAGCTGTACACGCTAATGAAGCTTATAGAACATTAAATGAATTTTCCGTCGGTGCTTGGCAGAGCATGATAATAATACTCTATAGGAAGTCACTTTCTAATTTGCTGCAAAATTATATTTATTTATTCATGAACCGGCCTTTGGCTTTTCATGCCATCTTCAGGTGACAACTGGATGTTGCATACACAGATAAACATGATGTGCGACTTACATAGATATTATTTTTTTTAGTTAATGTAATTATTTGGCTCTGAGCGCTATGGGACTTAACTTCTGAGGTCATCAGTCCCCTAGAACTTAGAACTACTTAAACCTAACTAACCTAAGGACATCACACACATCCATGCCCGAGGCAGGATTCGAACCTGCGACCGTAGCGGTCTCGCGGTTCCAGACTGTAGCGCCTAGAACCCACGCCCCCCCCCCCCCCCCCCGGCCGGCTAATGTAATTATTTCTCTGTGACAAAGAAGTAGTGATCTCATATGTAAACACTAAGTCATTTTTGTATCTTCTGTGCAGATATCACTTTTTATCTGTGTTCACGACATTCAGTAGTCTTCTGAAGATCGCCTGAGAAGCCGAAAGCCGGTTCTTGTAGAAATATATGTAATTTTGCTGAACATTAGAATGTGTTTTCCTTTCAAATAGTGAAACTTCTACATGCAGTGTTCAATCTTATACCAAACTCAGACACCTGTTTCACTTAGAATGGAACAGGGAAAATAAATCAGGAAAGTCTCATTACACATATGGTAATAAGGTCTACGTCGAGTGACTACTACGCAGCAAAAGAAGTCCCTAAACTATGGAGAAGAATACTGACGTCAGAACAGGAATCCAAGACCTTAATAATTTTAAAATTTCTCTAGTCTGACACTTAACTGAGCTTATGGGACCAATGGTTTCAGAGCTCCTGTTGAAAAAAATTCTAGAACAACTTAATGTAGGGCTGATAAGTCTTACTATCGCTTGATCTTGAACGTAGATGATAGAATAGAGACTGCTGGTTCTGATTTTACTGAACTGTCGGCTGCCTTTTATGCAATGAAACACAATAAATCGCAATGGACGTTCTCCCAGCTGACACTAAATTTACATCTTATACTTACACGTGAAATGTTCCTTTAGAGCCCCAGACATAATGTGTCAGACTAGTTGGAATAATCAGCAAATAGAAATTGAAGAAGCACAGAATTTTCCAAGCAGTGCTTTAGCTTCAGTCTTACTTTCAACATACGCAAATCACCCACCTGTTAGATGATTGACAAAGTAGTTTATTCATATGACGATAGCTCCATAAATGCCCAATGTTGATTTTTACGATGATTGGTTGGTTGGTTTGGGGGATCAAAGGGACCAGATTGCTACGGTCATCGGTCCCTTTTTCCAAAAAAATTAAAACCGCCCAAAGAGAATAAAAAAGAACAGGGAAGACGTCAGACGACACGGGATAAGAAAGACTCCGACAGAGATCAGACAAAACGAAATAAAAGCACATTGTGGTTGGTCGACCACAGTAACAAAAAATGGAAAAGCCAACCACCGAGAACACATTAAAAAACGAGTCTAAAACCGTAGGCCAAAAGCCAGAATCAACACAAAACAATAAAATAAAACACAAACACTCATATTAAATGATAAAAACCCCCTGCCCGAATAAAACGTAAAACTAAGTCAGCCATAGCCGAGTCATCTGTTAAAAGGGCAGGGAGCGTGTCAGGCAGTGCGAACGACTGCCTGAGCACAGCTAAAAGTGGACAGTCCAATAAAATGTGGACCGCCGTCAAAATGGAGCCGCAGCGACATAAAGGTGGATCCTCTCGTCGCAATAAGTGGCCGTGCGTCAGCCACGTGTGCCCAATGCGCAGCCGGCAGAGGACAACAGACTCCTCGCGAGAGACCCGCAAGGAGGAGCGCCACACACCGGTAGCCCCCTTGATGGCCCGAAGTTTGTTGCGTGAAGGCAGGGCGCGCCATTCAGTGTCCCAAAGGTCCAGAATTTTGCGGCGTAGGAACGCTCGCAAATCTGTCTCCGGGAGGCCAACGTCCAGAGATGGTGCACTAGTCGCCTCTTTCGCCAGCCGGTCAACATTCTCGTTACCGGGGACCCCAACATGGCCTGGGGTCCACACGAAGACCGCAGAGCGGCCGCAACGCGCAAGAGTATGCAGGGACTCATGGATAGCCATCACCAGACGGGAACGAGGAAAACACTGGTCGAGAGCTCGTAAACTGCTCAGGGAATCGCTACAGATAACGAAGGACTCACCTGAGCAGGAGCGGATATACTCTAGGGCTCGAAAGATGGCGACCAGCTCAGCAGTGTAAACGCTGCAGCCAGCCGGCAAGGAACGTTGTTCAGATTGGTCCCCTAGAGTGAGCGCATAACCGACTCGACCAGCAACCATCGAGCCGTCGGTGTAAACAATGCCAGAGCCCTGATACGTGGCCAGGATGGAATAAAAGCGGCGGCGGAAGGCCTCTGGAGGGACTGAGTCCTTCGAGCCCTGTGCCAAGTCTAGCCGAAGGCAAGGGCGAGGAACGCACCACGGGGGTGTACGCAGAGGTGCCCGGAAAGGAGGTGGAACAGGGACAAGCCCAAGCCCGGAGAGAAGCTCCTTGACGCGTACGGTGATCGTACAACCCGACCGGGGCCGACGTTCTGGCAGATGGACGACTGACTGCGGGAACAGGACACGGTAATTTGGATGCCCGGGCGAGCTAAAAACATGGGCAGCATAAGCAGCCAGTAATTGTTGGCGTCGGAACCGCAGTGGAGGGACACCTGCCTCCACTAGGACGCTGTCCACAGGGCTGGTGCGGAAAGCACCAGTGGCAAGGCGTATCCCGCTGTGGAGAATGGGGTCCAGCACCCGCAACGCAGATGGGGATGCTGAGCCATAAGCCAGGCTCCCATAATCCAGACGGGAATGGATTAACGCCTGGTAAAGCCGCAACAGGGTAGAGCGGTCGGTGCCCCAGCGGGTGTGGCTCAAACATCGCAGAGCATTGAGATGCCGCGAACACGCCTGTTTGAGCTGCCGGATATGAGGCAGCCAAGTCAACCGGGCATTGAAAACCACCCCCAAAAACCTGTGGGTCTCCACCACAGCAAGCAGTTCGTCGGCAAGATAAAGCCGCGGCTCAGGATGGACTGTTCGGCGCCGGCAGAAATGCATTACGCGGGTCTTGGCTGCCGAAAACTGAAACCCATGCGCTACAGCCCAAGACTGCGCCTTACGGATAGCGCCCTGTAGCTGACGTTCAACAGCTGCAATGCCAGTAGAGCTGTAGTAAAGGCAAAAGTCGTCAGCATACAGGGAAGCGGAGACAGAATTTCCCACGGCCGCAGCAAGCCCGTTAATGGCTATTAAAGACAGACACTTAAAACAGATCCCTGTGGCACACCGTTCTCCTGGACGTGGGAGGAACTATACGAGGCCGCGACTTGCACGCGGAAGGTACGACACGACAGAAAATTGCGGATAAAAATCGGCAGAGGACCCCGAAGACCCCATCCATGAAGCGTAGAAAGGATGTGATGACGCCATGTCGTATCGTACGCCTTCCGCATGTCGAAAAAGACAGCGACCAGGTGCTGACGGCGGGCAAAGGCAGTACGGATGGCCGACTCCAGGCTCACCAGATTGTCTGTGGCGGAGCGGCCTTTACGGAACCCACCCTGAGACGGAGCCAGAAGGCCCCGAGACTCCAGTACCCAATTCAAGCGCCGGCTCACCATCCGTTCAAGCAACTTGCAAAGAACGTTGGTGAGGCTAATGGGACGGTAGCTGCCCACCTCCAGAGGGTTCTTTCCAGGTTTCTAAACGGGGAGGACAATGCCTTCCCGCCATTGCGACGGAAACTCCCCCTCGACCCAAAGACGGTTGTAAAGATCGAGAAGGCGCCGCTGGCAGTCCACTGAAAGGTGTTTCAACATCTGACAGTGGATGCCATCTGGCCCAGGAGCGGTATCAGGGCAAGCAGCTAGGGCACTGCGAAATTTCCACTCACTAAATGGAGCATTGTAAGATTCTAGGTGGTTGGTGCGAAACGAAAGGCTCCGACGTTGCATCCGCTCTTTAATGGAGCGGAAGGCCTGGGGGTAATTCGCAGAAGCGGAACTCATAGCAAAATGCTCTGCTAAGCGATTTGCAATGACGTCGGAGTCAGTACAAACTGCTCCATTCAGTGACAGCGCAGGGACGCTGACAGGTGGCCGATAGCCGTAGACGCGTCGAATCTTGGCCCAGACCTGCGATGGAGTGACATGGAGGCCAATGGTGGACACATACCGCTCCCAGTACTCCTTCTTGCCTTGGCGGATAAGGAGGCGGGCCCGTGCACGCAGCCGTTTGAAGGCGATAAGGTGGTCTATGGAGGGATGTCGCTTGTGACGCTGGAGCGCCCGCCGGCGATCTTTAATCGCTTCAGCGATAGCAGGCGACCACCAAGGCACATCTTCCGCCGAGGGGACCCAGAAGAACGGGGAATGGGAGATTCGGCGGCAGTAACGATGCCGGTGGTGGCCGATTGAACCACCGCATCAATGTCATCAGTAGAGAGAGGTTCAAAAGCGGCAGTGGAGGAGAACAAGTCCCAGTCAGCCTTATTCATAGCCCATCTGCTAGGGCGCCCAGAAGAGTGACGCTGTGGTAGTGACAAAAAGAGCGGAAAGTGGTCGCTACCACACAGGTCGTCATGCACACTCCATTGGACAGACGGTAAGAGGCTATGGCTACAGATTGAAAGGTCAATGGCGGAGTAGGTGCCATGCGCCACACTGAAGTGTGTGAAGGCACCATCATTTAACAGCGAGAGATCGAGCTGCGACAATAAATGCTCAACGATGGCGCCTCGACCTGTTGCCACTGACCCACCCCACAGAGGGTTATGGGCGTTGAAGTTGCCCAATAGCAAGAAAGGTGGCGGCAATTGGGCGACCAGTGCAGCCAGGACATGCTGCGAGACATCACCATCCGGTGGAATGTAAAGACTGCAGACGGTAACAGCCTGTGGCGTCCACACGCGTACAGCGACAGCCTCTAAAGGCGTCTGGAGAGGGACAGACTCGCTGTGCAGAGTGTGAAGGACATATATGCAGACGCCACCAGACACCCTTTCATAAGCTGCTCGGTTCTTATAATAACCCCGATAGCCACGGAGGGCGGGGGTTCGCATTGCTGGAAACCAAGTTTCCTGGAGAGCAATGCAGAAGAAAGGGTGAAGGCTGATAAGTTGGCGGAGCTCAGGTAGATGGTGGAAGAAACCGCTGCAGTTCCACTGGAGGATGGTATTGGCCATTGCGGAGAAAGGCGTGACGGGACTGGGAAGGCAGATTACGCCGCTGGGTCACCTGCCGCATCCGATGGAGCACCCGTGCAAGTGCTATCCATTGCGTCTGAGGGATCGGCGAGATCGAGGTCCTCAGCGGACGCAAGGATCTCCACCTCATCCTCAGATGCAGAGCCTTTATGTAGCGGTGGAGTAGGTGCCACCGCAGGTGTCTTGGACTTACGAGTCTTCAAAGTCGTTTTCTCTCGCTGTTCCTTTAGTTGCCGTTGGTGAGAGGGCTTATTGGAGTCAGTCTATGGGACCGAAGTGGAACGCAAAGCCCGTCGACCAGCGACCTGTGGCTGCTTGAGCCACTGGCTGGTGTCTGCTATGCCGTTGGTAGGAACCTGGGAAGGGAGTGACCCAAGGGATCCCTTCCGAGCGAGAGAAACCGAAGAAGACTTACGCTTCTCCGGCTGAGAAGGGGGGACTGGTGTCCCCGATGGTTTAGTGGGTGTTGCTCCCGAGGTAGATGGTGTGGGAGCAACAGCAAGAGAAGGGGCCCCCATTGTCAAGGGGGCAGGTGAGGTCCTCTGATTCTGAGAGCTGACTGTATATCTTGCAGCTGAAGGAGCTGGAGCAGGAGTGACAGTGGAGGCATAAGATGACATCATGCGCACGGGATGTAGCCGTTCAAATTTCCGCTTAGCCTCAGTGTAAGTCAGTCGGTCCAGGGTCTTATATTCCATGATTTTGCGTTCCTTCTGTAAGACACTACAGTCCGGCGAGCAAGGGGAATGAGGCTCTCCACAGTTGACACAGACGGGAGGCGGAGCACATGGAGTATCGGGATGAGATGGGCGTCCACAATCTCGACATGTGAGGCTAGAAGTACAGCGAGAGGACATGTGACCGAACTTCCAGCACTTAAAGCACCGCATCGGGGGAGGGATATAGGGTTTGACGTCACACCGGTAGACCATCACCTTGACCTTCTCTGGTAAGATATCACCTTCGAAGGCCAAGATGAAGGCAATGAAGCGTGGTACATCATCTCTCGCTGGCGGCCAGCCGTCAGCTGTCTCTAAGCGTTCCAAAGCTCACTTTAAGGCTAATGTGTATGACCCCAAATCGTTCCCCTCCCTGGCCACGCCATGGGAGGAACGAAAGGCTATGAATGAGAGCGACAGGTATTCGCCCCGGTATCTCGTCTGTACCAGAGCTGACGGGGAATCGTTTGTGTCCGTGAAGCCTCAGTTCTTTGTAGAACATTTAGAGGACAAGTTCGGGGAGGTGGAGGGCTTGTCCAAGATGCGGTCAGGGTCAGTCTTAATAAAAACGGCATCCTCTGCCCAGTCACGAGCCTTGCTCGCTTGTACGAAGTTGGGGGATGTTTCTGTCACTATCACCCCCCATAAAAGCTTAAATATGGTTCAGGGAATTATTTTTCACCGCGATCTCCTTTTACAGTCCGATGACGAGCTGCGCGCCAACTTAGAGCGACGAGGTGTACATTTCGTCCGGCGTGTTCATCGGGGTCCGAGGGACAATCAGGTAGCCACCTGGCAGGATGGCCATTGCCGGGAGTCCCGATGCCCCAGGGAGATGGGCATCTATTCCTTGGCATACGTGGGGAGGTTACGGCGCAGGCATCAGTAGAGCGATCCCTGTGTTGTCAGGGGGCTACAACCAAGAGGGTACATGGCGGCCCCACCACAAAGGACTGGCTACCGTGCTGGATCTTAGGTGCAAAACTGTCCAAAGTCGTCGTCGCAGATAAAAGAAACACTGCAGAGTGCAGCGTGGTAATCGCCCAAGAGATCGAAAACGAGCGGGACGCCATTGCAACGACGAGAAAGCCGGCTAAAGGTCTAATTGCACGACGGAGACAGTGCACCATGTAAGGCGCCCTTCCCCAATTGGCTCGCTCTTCGGAATAATTTAGAAAGATGGAGGTCAAACCCGAGAGGGGACCTGCACATAAGGCCGAAACATTGGAGACTCCTTTTAGTCGCCTCTTACGACAGGCAGGAACACCGCGGGCCTATTCTAACCCCCGAACCCGCAGGGGGTGATTTTTACGATGAGAACTACTCGAAGCTTAATAGATCAGCGAAAAAAACGTACACATTCGAGTTCCGCAACAATGTGTCAAACGGACGGTGAGTATGTTCTGTGAGAACCACGGGTTACAAGACAAGTAAGGCCCTAAACATCTGCTACTGTCTTGGACACTCCCTGTCACTCAGCCCCGTGCAGAGTGGCATAATGCCTAACAACGGATCATATAGATCCAACAGCAGGACAAACCTGGACAAGGGAGGATCTGCTTTCACCAAATGTCAAGGTTAATAGCCTCGCCATGCTCTGGACCTACATCGAGTAATGCTGATACAAATAACAAGAAGTCAGCAGCTTCTACACCTACAAACTGAACACCAGTGGCAATACTGCAGTCGTGCTCTGCTCCACTCTTCCTTAGTTTTTCTAGATCTTCTACTTTTATTAGTTCGAAGACGTTTTGTACGTCTGTGTATTTTCTCTTCATTATTCTTACTTTATCAAACGATGTTTTCTGGAGCCTTTTTCTGAGTGTACTTGTACAGCCCCTGCTACAATTCTATTCCCATTATGCTCTGCAGGGAAGTTACGTTCACTGAAAATCTTTCACAATGCCAGTTTTTCCTTTTAAGATGGTTGGGTCCTTCGCGGACTTACATACTAGTCCTAGGTTTCTGACAAGCAGCAATCTTTCTGATACATAAATATAATAAATACCAGTACTATTTGGGCTCAGAAATCAGTCATATGGTTTACAATACATTTTCTGCTCTAAACGTAAAAATTCGTGTGTTTGATGCTTCTGGCGAAATACACGAAACTTTTCGGTAATATGCGAACTTATTTCTAGCCACAATCAATCTGCATAAAACACTTAACAAATACATCGTCGCCAGAGAGAGAGAGAGAGAGAGAGAGAGAGAGAGACCGGTTCTGTCACCACGGCGAGCAGAATATTTACGCGCGTCATGTAAATACACTGCTGTCCAAAAGTAAAGCAACAAACTGAAACTTTCCAAGGTTGTGTTTATTTTGTCACAAATCAGTAGAATCGGGTGATAATAAGTTAGAAGCAATAGAAAAAGTACACAACGTAAACAACTGCAACATGCATAACGGTAGACAAAAACGATCTTCGGTTTTTACAACGTAACGGATTTACACACACATTCCGACAACTGGTTAATGCGCTGTACGCTCTGGCAGCAATACAAGCCTGACAAGCGACGGGACATGCTGCGAATGAAGCCATCAATCTCATGTTGAGGCGAGAACGCCCATTCTTCCTGAAGCGCTGCTGTTAAGTCTTGGAGAGTGGTTGGTGGGTGCTGACGTGAAGCAGCCCGTGTCTCTAGTGAATCCCAGACGTACTCTATGGGATTATAACATGGAAAGCGAGCAGGCTACGCCATGCGCTCAACATCATCTGTTTTCAAGAAAACATCAACAACGCGTGCTCTATGAGGTCGAGCACTGTCGACCAGCAATACGAAGTCTGGACCCACACGAAGTCGCAACAACCGCACATGAGATCCCAACATCTTGTCACGATAACTGACAGCAGTTAAACGTTGCCGATTTAACCGTACAATTTCATGAAGAGGTGTTCGAGTGATCAATATGATCCCTGCCGACACCATTATGGATCCTCCTCGATATCGGTCTCTTTCCACAACGGTTGGATCCGGAAATCGTACCGCACCTCCCCTCCAGATGCTAATCCGTCGAGAATCACTGTGCAGACCAAATCGGGATTCGTTTGTGAAAACAACATTGGCCCACTGTTCGACCCACAAGGCATGTTGACGGCACCATTCTAGACGCCCCCTTCTGTGGAGACACGCCAGAGGTACACATACAGGAGGTCTGTGACAATACAGGCCACTCTGCTGAAGCCTTCTGCACCCAGTTTGCCGCGTTAAAACGCGTCCACTACATGCTGCGAGATCACATACCAGTTGATGTGCAGTGCTAAGGTGGTACCGTCGGGCCCTTACATCCAAATAACTGTTCTCTCTTTCTGACGTTACATGTGGGCGGCCCCGCCCTGACTTCGGGATACAGTTTCGATCTCTATAAACTGTCGCCACATCCGAAAAACAGCAGAACGATTCACATTAAGCCATAGGGCCACATCAGTTCGCGACTGTCCTGCTTCCTTTCTTCCCATAGAAGATCCTGGGAAGAGCCTGCTAAGTGTCTTCTTCTACAGCGTGAAAATTATTTAAATCGACAAAATCTGGGAGGTTGTAGGGGACATCAAAACAAATATTTTTCCCTAATGTCATTTTTTCCTATGAGGAATATTTAAAAAGGTAGAGGAAGATTTCTCTGGCAGCAAAGTAATTAAAGCAACAAATACTTTTCCATTTTTATGACCAAGAGACAACACAACCCAATTTTCAATTACAGAAGATTTTCAAAAATACCTTCATTGACACGTAAACAAAGGTTACACTGTCGGATCATGTTCTGTCTGACACGGGCAAAAACCCCAGGAGTATCCTGAATTGTTCCTGCTGCTGCTACTATCCGGGCAACCAGATCATCTTCCGATGCAACATGACTGGCGTAAACAGGGTTGCACATCTCTCCCCACACAAAAAAGGTCCAGAAGGGACATATCTGGGATCGAGCAGACCATGGTACAGGACCACCTCTGCCAATCCACGATTGTGGGAGCCGTAGGTCCAGGAATCGACGCACACGAGGACTGAAATGTGCCGGCGCCCCGTCATGTTGGAACCACATGCGATGTCTTGCAGGGAGCGGGACGTCTTCCAGCAATTCTGGCGATGCTCTGGAGGGAAAATTGTAATAGTGCCTGCCATTTAATGGCCTAGGCATCAGATACGGCCCAATTAAACAGTCCCCAACAACACCGACCCACACATTAACAAAGAACCGCACTTGATGAGCGCTAGTAACTGTGGCATGTGGGTTATCTTCACTCCAAACATGCGAATTGTGCGTGTTGAAGACTCCATCACTCCCGAATGTTGCTTCATCGGTAAGGAACACAGAGGATGGAAATGTAGGATGCATTTCATACTGTTCCAGGTACCACTGAGAAAACTGTGCTCTGCGTGGATAATCTAGTGGTTCCAGGTTGTGGACACGCTGTAAGTGAAATGGACATAACAACTGCTCTCGAAGGACTGTTCTTACATTAGTCTGATTCGTCCCCATGTTACGTGCAATTGCACGAGTGCTGGTTGAAGGATCCCCCTCCACATGCTGCAAGACAGCTTCCTCAAATTGCAGCGTTCTTACCGTGCGTCAGCATCCCTGTCCAAGTAATCTGCTAAACGACCCGGTCTCATGGAGACGTTGGTGCACAGCAGCAAAGGTCGTATGACGCAGGGTACGGCAATTAGGATATTGTTGATAAACCCGCTGTGCAGCTCGTCCATTGTGGTGCGCTACGTAGTACGCACCAACCATATCGGTGTACTCACTCCAGGTGTATCGCTCCATTAGTAAACAGAGACAATGCACTACTACACTGGTGGACAGCAGTTGCCTACAACTGAAGAGCATAATACGCCCTCTAACAACTGAAGATCGTAATACAGCCTCTAACAACTGAAAAGCGTAATACGGCCTCCACCGGTTTAAATAATGCTCATAGGAAAAAATGACATTACGGAAAAATATTTGTTTTGACGCCCCCTACAACCTACCAAAGTTTGTCAGTTTAAATACTTTTCACCCTGTATATGGCTTGGCTTCTCTAGTTCCATCACGTACCGAGTGTATCTCGTTCAGGAAAAATTGCCCACTGCCAGAATCAGCTGTCGTGAACAGCAACGTGCTGCTGGAAGTAATGTGTCGAGGGTCACAGATTCCTACAAGGGTAGACGCGTCTCAGCGGTTAAATCAGGGCAGTTGTAAGGTTATTCGGCGAGCTTAGCTCTCACACCTGAGTTTCAGTGCCACACCCAACAATGAATTTTATTTAGCAAATTTCAGCGCAGCATCTACGGTGACGGCTTTAACTAACAACTGTCAACAACATACGGGCATTGGACTAGTCAGCTGTGAGGAGCTAGTGTCAGGTAGTGGACGTTGGGTCGTAGTGTGTCAAAGTTGATGTGTCACAAATCGCAATGAGCAACGTCTGTAGACGAAGTCTTCACGACATTCTGTAGCATGTTTTGAAAAAGATAAAGGTGTGTGAAAAGTTTGTCTTGTACATTTTGACTTCCGAGCAACAACGACAACGCGTCGACGCTGCTGCTATTCGACAGAAGGGCAATCCTTTTATGGGAAAAATTAAGACGAGTGACGGAACGTGGTGTTATCGACGCGAACCTACCACAAAACAACAAAGTGCATAAATTGATAAGAACAGAGAAGGCTTTGACCATGTAGGCAGCATTCACGTTAATGTGACGAGCGTGTTGAACAGCATCCCAACGAAGAACTTTTGTAATATTTTCACGTGGCCGCACGAACGTTGTGTGTATTGTACTCAGTTGGCAGGAGACTATGACAAAAGCTTGGAGCCCTGAAACGAAAATCATAACTTTTCCTTATTTTTTAACAAGGCAGTCTCGAAACTTATTGGATTGTCGGTGTATGTTTACTCAGTCCGCTCACACTATATGATACAGATATTTAGCTTTTGTTTCCCATTTTCAGAAAAGAATATGCTTCATTTTAGAAAATTTTACTGACAGTGATCACCAACTTTTATTCATAGTGACATAATAGATTCTGTAGGACACACCAACGATCAGATTCTAAGAAATACCTGATATGAATTGTAGGACTCGGTTTTAGACATGTTTTCAAAACTTTTTTCTCTCACTGATGTAACTTTATTCAAGCAGGAAGCAAAAAGACCTCAATGCAGACACCTAGTTTTCCACTGTGTTTTAGTTAATATTAATTATTTTAGATATCAGTTACTACCACACTTGTCACCTGAACATTTAATCTCAGATTCATATTCGTTAGATCAAATACTGCAGTTTGGTACGCATGAACATAAAATGCTATTCAATTTTCATTTTAGTAGTATTATGGACAATTTTGATTGCTAAGAAATTGTCAGGTAGAAGAAGGTGTAATTAGATGAATGAACAACACTAACTTCACTTAACGAACGTTTATGCAGCACTTGCACATACAAGAGCGCGGAGTGAACTGCCTCCTGCTAGAAACATACGGTACATATAGTTACAGAACATTCCAGTACAATATTGTTGACATTTGTGGATATATCTCGAATATAGAAATTAAAATCTTAGAGTTCAGGTGAGTTTTGAGTTCACGGCCCTCCATGTAGCAGTCTAGTATGATAACCAACTTACCACTGTGACTGTGTTTCTGAGTTTCTTCTCCGACAACATTAGCACTGGTATGTTCGTGTATACGATGGTTAGTTAATACATTATTAACCTGAACTACATGCGTACAGAGATCCACTATTCTCCTTTGATATTACGAAATACTAAATCAGATATTCAGTACAGTGTAGTTTAACAATAATCCAAACATTACTTGTATTAAAAGTAAAGTCGTCTGTATGATGTAAACGTCATTGTCGCTTTAAGAATCACATTGTGAGCCACCTGTTGAAAAGATAAAGCGTCAGATTAGGGTGGGACGTCAGTATGAGTTGCACATAAAGACAATATTTATGCCACACGTGTAATTTGTTTAGATAACACTGAGATATAAAGAAAAATTTTCTACAAATTCTTCTTCATTTAATTCATTCATTGGCAACATGGAACTGTAAAAGGTTCAAATGGCTCTGAGCACTATGGGACTTAACATCTTAGGTCATCAGACCCCTAGAACTTAGAAATACTTAAACCTAACTAACATAAGGACATCACACACATCCATGCCCAAGGCAGGATTCGAACCGGCGACCGTAGCAGTCTCGTGGTTCCGGACTGCAGCGCCTAGAACCGCACGGCCACCGCGGCCGGCTAACATGGAACTGAAACACACTCAGTCTTGAGGGATGCCACGTGCTCCCAACAAGAAGAGGGGATGGGAAGCTGAAATTTTTAAACCATGTTTATACACAACTATGCTTCAGAAACTTGCCAATAAACGTTAGGTAGACAGCATGTGGAACTGAATAACGCTGCAAAATAGAGTGTAATACATGGCATACTGCCACAGAAATTTGAACTACATGTCCTCGGATTCGGTGACCAAGTGTTTCAGAGTTTTGTTTTTCGCTTCGCAGGCGCCGTGGTGCCCCACGACGGCGTCGAGCGGTGTGCAGGACGACATGGGGCTCTGCGCCGAGGAGCTCAAGGACGCCATCCTCAGGGGTGAGTCGGCGTTCTAGCGGCGGCTGGCGTCCCTCCGTGCTCGTTCTGCACGACCAACGTCTACAGTTATCTGTGGTAGACACGGTAAACCGGAACGTCACCAGTGAATTTCAAATATTGTTCAGGAACATTTTCGTAGAGCTGACCCGTCGTCTATGCTGGCTCGTTGCAGAGTAATTATGCTTCTGTCGTTTAATCACTTTGTTACCCCACATAACATTTATTTTTGTCAGAATAGCGTCATATCAAAGCAAAGGACTGTTATATGCAGTCTCCAAATTGTACAAGATATAACACCGAGGAAAGCGACAACAGATCCAGAAGTACTGTGCTGTGGCGGCCGTCGGTGAGAGAACAGGGCTCGACATAGCATCGTTGTGGTATGCCTCCATTACATTCAATGAAACCCATACACGAGTTGCATAACGACAACCTCTTCGTCAATATCACTGTCCATATTGCTGAGTACCACTGTTAGTGAACTACTAACACGGCTGGATAAACGTAACCCAGGTAGAGCCGAACAGTGCTGAATGCATGCTCCAGGGCGAAAAATAAAGCGGATATTATTGCTGTCCACAGCAAGTGTCGGCCGTGAATAGAACCATTCGGAATCTGGCGTCCGACAATATGAAGATTTTGCTTCAGATAATCTTTCATGTCACATCCTTGTATGTTTACCGTTCCTTCTGGGACACGATGAGGATAGAAAGATAGATGAGGATTAGAAATCAAACGAAACGGAGTATTCTGCAATGAGCTACCAGAGACCAAGTTTCATCTGCATCAAAACTCTCAGAAAATATCGATGAACAACCTCCTAAAATTCTGCCAGTGCAGCCGGCGTTCACCTTTTATTTTACGATGTTTATAGCCTGTACCATTTTTCGTCCCAACTGATGCTTACAGTCCGGAGTAAAGTATTCCCAGTTTTCTTGCTAAATACCTACTAACCTCTCGCTCATTTTCCTACTTCTCCACGGGTCTGATCTACCTCCCGTTATTTCCTATTAGTTTGTAATTTCATAATCTACGTAGAAATTTAATTTTAAGTAGTTTTTAGTCTGATCATGACAAGGTTTGAAAATGGTGGATAGTAGACAACTTGTTTTAAGTGTTAAGATGTATAAAATTCTGCGCTTCTCCAAAGGCAGGAAATTTGTATCCCATGAGGCAATGCAAACAGTTAACACATGTAAATACGTGGATGTAGGAATTCGTAGTACGAAGGGAGTTCAACAACTAATACAACACAATATCTTCTGGAAATAGGTTGGATTTATTCAGTATTCCAATACATCATGTTCCCTAGTCTTCTGGCATTAAAACTCTTTTCCTCAACATAATCTCCATTCAATGCGTTGACCTTACTCCACCTTACATTAAGGACATGTATACCCGAATGATAACACACTAATGGTCGATTTACTGAAGATAGTGCGATACTCCACAGAGTCGACCGTTGCATCATCCGGGAGGACAACAAACGAAATACCACCTTCGCAGTCCCAGAAGACCGTCGCCATGACTTTACTGGCTCAGGGTGTGGCTTTGAACTTTGTCTTTGCAGGAGAGGCGATGTGGTGCCACTCCATGGACTGCCGTTTTGTTTCCGGTTCGAAACGATGAACCCATGTTTCATTGTCAGTGACGACGTTGGACAAAAAATTGTCACTATCAGTCCTGTAACGCACAAGCAGTTCAGTACAGATGGTCCTTCGTTGCTTTTCATGCTCTTCGATTAGACTGCAACGATCCCAGAGGGCGCAAACCTTTGAGTGTGGACCAGTATGTCTGAACTTCTAGCAGAGAGCCAGTTGAACACTGAGGTTTTTGATTGTGATCCGGCAATCACTCCGAATGAGAGCACGTTCCAACACTTCACGAGTTACAGTTTTGTGAGCATGGCTGGCGTGCGGGAGATCGAAAAGGTTTGTGCCATATTGTTGGAGTGATGACAGACACCGCGCCCAACGGCTCGCCCAGCTTTTGATAACTGCCTCCCCGTTGACATTCTGCAAGCGCCTATGAATATCTGCGATGTTCTGGTTTCCCGCCAAAGAAAATATGTGACAGTTCTCTGTCCGGAACGCATCTCCGTGACAGAAGACATTTTGAAGGCTACGTATGCTGCCGCCACCTATCGGAACCTCATAAAACTATAGGGGCTCAAGCGGGAGTTTCCCGCGAAGTTCCACAATAGAATCCATATTTTTTCACTGGAAATTTATCGATAAAACAGACGCGTTCCATTACGTATTGAACGCCCCTTGTAATACGAAGTACAGAGGCCATATAGGCTACATACTAGGATAGGTAGCTGGGAAAATTCTGTTCATTTTCAGGATACTGGGAATCTGCAAGCAATCTGCAAAAGTTACTACTTACGAAACACTTCTGCGGTCTAACTTATAATATGGTTCACGTTTGAGGGAACCATACCACATAGGACTGTCACGAGAAACTAGACGTGTACAAATAGGGACAACACCTATACTCACAGCTCTGTTTTACTCATGAGAGAGTTTCGCGGAGATGCTCAAGAAGCTGAACTGGCAGGCGCTTGTAGTTAAACCCTAACTCTCCATGCATACTTAAAATATTCAGAAAAGAGCATTAAGTATTGCTCTCTAGAAGACCGGGCAGCTTACTATGATTAAAGCGCGCATAGAGGCATTTAAGCAATCACTCTCCCCGTGTTCCATATGCGAAGGGAAGGAGAAAAGCCCGAGTAAGTGGTACATGGAGAAGCACTCTCTGCCATGGACTTCGCAATAATTCGCAAACGGTGGAGGTAGTTGTAGATATGGATCTTACGTCAGTAAAATTAAGATGCTATTGTAACTATACATCATAAAGTTTGTTTTATCGCGAATGGCGCTCAAAGCATCTTCACTGATTATCGGCCCGGTGTGAGTGTCATCTTGAACCACGATATCGACAAATTTTTTCTTTGTCATCTTCAGACAAAGTGTTTGGATCCTGATTTATCCATGAGGCGCCGTAATTAAGCAAAACTTCGAAATCAAAAGTAACGGTCACTGGTGAAAGTTTGAACTCTTTACATTGGGTTGCTGCAACGTGAGAATGATCTAATGTCTTACTATATGAACAATAAAGCTTTGCAAGAATGTGATGTACATCAGCATCTGATGTATTATCCTGTTTTACCTGTCGTTTACTCCTCGAGTACTTACAGATCGTATACGTGCTGTGTTGCAGAATACGCCAAGTCAGTAGCAGCCAGGCGCACAAGGAGTGCAGAAATGTCAGACGAAGACCGCCTGCTGGTTGGGGTGAGTTGAAAACGATCCACGCTATATCAAAACCCAAATTCTGACCTGTCGTTCTCACAGCTAAATTAAGTGAACAGAATCATTTGCCTTATGCTACGGTCATGTTTTTACGTCATTTTTCGTTCATAGCACCATATATATCCGCGCGGGGTAAGCGCGCGGTCTGAGGGTCTTGCCACGGTCAGCGCGGCTTCCCCCACCCCTCACCCCCCCACCCCCCTCGTCGAAGGTTCGAGTCCTCCCGCGGACATGGGTGTGTTATTTAGCGTAAGTTAGTTTAATTTAGATTAAGTTGTGCGTAAGCATAGGGACCGATGGCCTCAGCAGTCTTTGGTCCCATAAAACCCCACCACAGTTATTCACAAGGTAAGGAACGATAGGTCGCGAAATGGAAACCACAGTGAAAATCAAAACTGGTTTATTTGTAACGGTTAGCTACACCTTCCAGCTACTTCTCTACACAGTCGCCACTCAGACTTAGACATCTGTCGTAGCGTTGTACCAACTTTTCAGTTACCTCGTTATAGAAGAAAGCCGCCAGTGCTTTTCGACAATTTTCTACTCTGGACTGCAGCTCGTTGTCTGTGTCAAAATATTGTCTTCATAGCCAGCAGTTCATTTGAGCAGTGATGAACCTCAGCGGTAGCTAATTACGGGCTGTATTGTGAGTGATCAAACACTACACTTCCCATCGAAAACGTTGCAGGAGCATCTTCATTGCCCCTGCAGAGTGCGGCCGAGAATTGTCGTGTAGAGCGAGCCGCATGACAGTTATGTTACTTGGATTACATAGCTTCAGGTGAACTCTTTCGCCAGACCCTCATACTTGGTGGGACACGCTAATTTCTAGCCATCTTTACGTTCTCACTGTGAGTTCAGAACTGAAAAGAGCGACATGATGCTATCGACGGGCTCCTGGAAGTTTAACTCTGCCGATGTAATCCAGCAAGGTTTCGTAGTTAATTCCAGTTCAGTCAGCACTGTTCATGGTAATTCTGATTCGGATACCATTCAACTACCAGGTCCCAGTACAGTACGCAGCACGACAGCAAGACATCTCCCGTAGCCGCCTCGGCTAACCAAGCCCCACAGCACAGCACAAGTGTTTTCTGCGACGTGCTGCTTCACGGCTAACCACACACTGTCTTATCCATTCACTCCTAAAACTCTTCGGGAACGTATACATGTAGTACTACCACCGCAAGTCAAAGATTTTCGTAGTGCAAGACCAATGTGTCAACATTCGGAAAAATTCTCAATCTCTTCTTGAGGAATGGCCTCTATCTTTTTCCAGATTCCGGCTTTCAACTCATAGGTACTTTGGAGAAGCAGTGAAAAACATTTGGTCCCACAGAAATAACCAGGGGCTGAAACATGAGCTGACCTCGCTGGCCATGGAATATCTCACAAATCTGAGAGTAATCGACGAAGAAATTTGCGCCTCATAGTAGAGACTGAATTATGGGCCATATGGACTGTAGTCCAATCATGCTGAAAACAGATCCCGTTCAGATGGCAATATCCCTGCAGCTGTGGAATGAAGAAACTGTTCAGCAGCATACCATATGACGTAGCACTTTGAGCTGCCCTAGATCTTCTCATGAATGTGCTGCGGGTTTGCGCCCGTGAAATATCGCAAGTTTTGATTATTGAAAAACCCATTCCGACGGAAGTTTGCTTCATAAGACAGCAAAAACTGTTTGAGAAAAACGTCATCCTAGTCAATTCCGTCCAGTAACGTTCTGCAGAAATAGCGCTTACTCCCATTTGCCTCCCGGCCGTAACTGGTGAGCCAATTGCAGCTTATAAGGCTGAAATTTTAAATACTTTTTCACAATAATATACTCTGCAGAGGGGTGCGCGGGTTTGATAGTGTTCTGGAATGGCGTCCGACAGATCGCTGTGGGCTTCGTTGCAGAACTTCTCGAACTCATGGGATATTTTCCGGCGTTCTGATAGTCAATTCAGGACCCTTGTGCTTCACACAGTTTGCAGAACCCGTTCCACGCCACTGTTTTACCCTCTTGGACATTGTTCTTCTTTGTGAAACACAGAAATGGCACTCCCGTTCAAGGCGCATTGCGCTTCGGACAGCTCCAACGCTGTACACATGACAGGGCTAATCCACTGTCTCATTACGCCACTGCAGTTGCCAAAGTTCCATTTTGGACTGAATGGGATACTATGTGAGACCGATCACACGTGGTAGACAGTGCGGGATCGTCTGTATCTTAGCAGTGTAGCCAACTGAAAATGTAATATCCCACTGCTATACCCTGTATATACAGCATGATTCAGCTGCCCCTACCTATGGGTTTTATGCAACCCACAACGCTTTCATATATCACGAGCAAGGTTTTCATTCCCTCTCACTCGCTACATGCTGTTAGTTCTTCAGAAAGAACGAACAGGAAGTTTTTGTAGGAAATTTAATGTATTTGAGTTTCGAACTGGGATACGTTTTCTCTAGAGGCAATACTTTTCGAATTATTCGAATGTAAGAAAAAGTGACCTTCAAATGAGTTTTTCTTGAGTATCTGGTATCGTACAAAGACGTCCTGTTCGTTTTTTTTGTTTTTTTTTTTGTTTTTTTCCCTGGAGGGCTAGTAGTTTGCACATAGTGAGCGAGAGAAAGGAAAATATAGCCAGTGGTTTTTAAGGCGTTTCAGGTTGCATAAAACCCATTAATAGGGGCGGCTTACTCACACTGTATACCAGACGCTATCAAGACACTAGTAAATAAAAGAACAAATGGCTGTGAGCACTATGGGACTCAACTGTCGTGGTCATAAGTCCCCTAGAACTTAGAACTACTTAAACCTGACTAACCTAAGGACATCACACACATCCATGCCCGAGGCAGGATTCGACCCTGCGACCGTAGCAGTCGCGCGGTTCCGGACTGCGCGCCTAGAACCGCTAGACCACCGCGGCCGGCAAATAAAAGAACACATAAATTAGTATATGATATGGCGCTGCCATTGTATTATAACGGTAAAGTCAAGTCTCTGCCATACTGTTATAATTGCGGAACATTTTGTGTCTTCTGAGCTGTTGCGATGCACACAGCTGACAGCGACGGTATCACCAGTCCAGTATTTTAGTTGTTTTAGTTGTAAATCTGAAGATGCCCTGATCCAGTTGAAACTGGCCATGACAATTACATAAAACATTATCTAAAATGTTTTCCGTATAAAATAATAAAACAGTAAGACTTGCTTCTCCTGCGACAAAGTACCGTCCTTAGGTACAGTTACGTGATATTAAAGATTATAACTGATTCTAACGGCAGTAAGACGATCAATTTGAATCTAAAAGCCACTGAAGTCATTTATGGACCTGCAGCGATTTTCATGAGATTTATTTCTTGCACAGTTTTCAAGAAGGAGAAAGTAGTTGCTATCATACTTTGGTGTGCAGAGTTTATCTGATTTTTTTTTTCTGTCTCTCTTATTCGAGTTAACAGCTACTCATTTACGTACTTTTCATCCTGAGACACTATAAAAACGTCGAGATATTTGTAGCGAAAGCCTAAGTTCAAAACTGCTCAAGACTTTCGCATCGGAGCTGTAATCCGCAAATGGTTTGCAAAACCGGAACGCCCCCATCTCTCTAGCTTACGACCTTCTCCTGTGCTCATTACTCGCTAATTTACGGTGAGGCTGCAGGAAAATCCAAAGCGGATTAAACTTCATCGAAAGTTTCAGTCTAACAGTAAAACTTGACTCTGGTACCTGCTGCAAGTAACTTAATGGCGTCGTTAATTGCTGGCATTTGTCTGCTACTTAACCTCCGTTTTTCGTCGAAATACAGCGCTTCTCTGCAAGCTAAAATATAATGAACATATAACTCTCCGTGATTAGGTGCAGTACCTACTCGGAAATTCTGAAAGGCTATTTGACTGCGAATGAGCCCAAAAGGGAACACAGTCTTACCACACTCCATAATGCTTCGTAAGCGTCAGTATGAAGGGCACACATATAAACATAAGGTGTTCTACATGAATACAAGCAACTCATTTCTAATAAAATTGTTCTTTTCATTGGTTTAGTGCAATTTATATCAGCTTCTTTGTAAGGCCGCCTACGGCTTTCAATAGGTGTGTGTATTGCACTGTACCAACGTAAGTACTTCAAGCTTGTACAGATGTGATTCAGAAACAAAAGTATATAAACAAATTACCTAAGAAACTTTGAATACAACACATTCTTTTATAACTAATTGCAATTACTTTCTAAAGGGAAACAATTTTGTCTACGAAACATGTGAGGAAGAAAGGTTCGAGTACAACTTCCTGCACGATGGACGTAAAGAAGTACACAGTTTGTGTTTGTATGCGACAGCTAATTTCAGAATTTGAAAAAGGAAAATAAGAAAAAGCGGCATCGGCAATATGAACCTTACTTTTCCCTTTTCATTGGATTACATTTGCGCTATAGATTGAAGTTGAGGAGATCCTCAAGAATTCATAATATGCACCCTAAGAAAAGAAAAAGAATTCCAAGAAGGAATTATTCAAATCAGAGGGAAATCGATAGACGTGATGTAAATGTACAGAAAAAAATGATAGAAATTTAGAAAAAACTGGAAGACTTATTTAAGAGAAAGAGCTCCATAAAGTGAAATAGTCGACATCGCATTGGTCCAACTCTGGCAATTACGCAATCAGTGACAGAGTTGTTCGATGTCCTCCTGAGGTATGTAGTGCTAAATCCTTTCCAGCTGGTACTTTAGATCCTCAAGCTTCAAAGCTGGTAGGAGGTCCCTGCCCATGATGCTCCAAACGTTCTCAACTGGGGAGACAGACGGCGACTTTGTCGGCCACGGTGGGGTTTAGCAACCACGAAAAAGAGCAGTAGAAATTTTCGCCGTGTGGGGTGGGGCATTATCTTGCTGAAATGCAAGCCCAGATGGTTTACCGTGAGAGGCAGCAAAACAGGGCGTAGAATATCGTCGATGTACCGAGCTGTAAAGTGGATGACGACCGAACGGATCCTTCTATGAAATGAAATGTCACCGCAGACCGTCGCTTCCACATGTCCGGCCGTATGGTCGGCGACAGTCAGGTTGGTGCCCCAGCGCCGTCTTGGCGTCTCCGGACAAGTCTCTTGTCAGTAATCGCATTATTTGGAGTAGAATTGTCTTCAGTGATGACTCACACTTTGAACTGACTTCTGATGAGCAGAACAGACCTGTCTGGAGACGGAGAGAACATGGTGCGATATCACTCAGGACATCCAACAAGTCTGTAAGTCAATTACGAGCCGAATAACTGCTTGCATGAAGACCATTACCGATTGCCTTGGGAGAGCCATCCATGACAAAACTCTTCCGTCAGCTGCGCTTCCGGTCTGAGTGGGGTACGGTCAAATGGGGGGGTGCCCCAGGGAGCAGTGTTGGGGCCACTGCTCTTCCTTATTTATATAAATAATATGCCCTCTCGTGTTAAAATAATTCTGTTTGCTGATAACACTAGCCTGGTAGTAAAGGATGTAGTGTGCAACATTGGCTCTGTTTGAAATAGTGCAATTCATGACACGAGTTCATGTCTTGTAGAAAATGAACTAATGCTCACAGTAAGACGCAGTTTTTACAATTTCTAACCCACAATTCAACAAAATCCGAAGTTTTAATTTCACAGAATGGCCATATGGTTAGTGAAACTGAACAATTCGAATTTTTAGGTGATCAGATAGATAGTGAACTGTCGTGGGAAGACCACATTCAGGATCTTGTTTAGAGACTTAATGCTGCCATTTTAACTATTCGAACGGTATCTGAAGTAAATCATCGTTCGACACGAAAATTAGTCTGCCTTGCTTACTTTCATTCGCTTATGTCATATGGTATTATATTTTGGGGTAACTCTCCCCATTCTCAAAGGCTACTTTTGGCTCAGAAACGGGCGGTTCGGCCAATAAGTGGTGTAAGTTCGCGAACCTCTTGTCGCCCTTTGTTCGCTAGTCTGGGTATTCTGACATTGGCCGCTCAATACATACATACGTTACTGTCGTTTCTTGCTAACAATATCAGCTTATTCTAAAGAATTAGCAGTTTCACTCAGTTAATACTAGGCAGAAATCCAATCTGCATTTGGATCCCTTCCTTAACTCTTGTACCGAAAGGTGTGCAGTATACTGCTGCATCCATTTTAAATAGCTACCACAAGAGTTAAAAAATATTAGCAGTACTCAAAGCGCTTTCAAATCGAAACTGAAGAGTTCACTCATGGGTCTCTCCTTCTATTCTGTTGATCGAGTCCCTTGAAAAATTAAGCTGATTCATATGTCATATTGTTGATTGTGTTTACTTAAACTTATGGCTTGACTTTTCTTTTGGTACATAATCTTTACCGAAGAATGGAAAACCTGGTAGAAGCCGACTTCGGTGATGATCAGTTGGGTTTCCTGCGAAATACAGGTACACGTAAGGGAATACTGCCAGTTCCACTTCTCATAGAAGATAGGTTAAGGAAAAGCAAATCAACGTTTCTAGCATTTGTAGACTTAGAAAAGGCTTTTGACAGTGTTGACTGGAATACTCTCTCTCAAATTCTACGGGATGCAGGAGTCAACTACAGGGGCCGGCACGGTAGCTCAGAGTGTTCGGTCATAGGGTTACTCGCCCTCTGTAATAAAAAAGCTGGGTTAATCGATCATCAACGAACTTAAACGGATGTCTTACGACGTTCGCCCCCAACAGATACAACGAACAAAAGAGAACAAATTGAGATTTAAAAAAAAAAATAAAAAAAACAGGGAGCGAAAGACTTTTTACGATTTGTACAGAAAGCAGATTTCAGTTATAAGAGTCGAGAGGCATGAAAGGGAAGCAGCGGTTGAGAAGGGAGTGAAACAGGGTTTTAGCCTATCTTCGATGCTGCTCAATCTGTGTATTTAGCAAGCAGTAAAGGAAACAAAAGAAATTGAAGTAGGAATTAAAGTCCAGAGCGACGAAATGAAAACTTCGAGATTTGCCGATGGCATTGTAAGTCTGTCAGTGACAGCAAAGGACTTCGAAGAGCAGTTGAACGGAATGGACAGTATCTTGAAAGGGGGATATACTCGTAAGACGAACACCAACAAAAGAACAAAGAGTATGGTGGAATGTAGTCGAATTAAATCACGTAATGCTGATGGAATTAGATTAGGAAATGAGACACTTTAAGTAGTACATGAGTTTTTCTATTTGGGCAGAAACATAACTGATGATGGTCGAAGTGGAGAGGATATAATACGAGCGCTATCCACAAAGTACATTACGTTTTGGAATTAAAAATAAATAAAGTATTGGAAATTTTGTTATCATATACAGATGAAAGCCACACTTAAATACTACTTTTCTACATAGTTGCCATTTAAATTAAGGCACTTATCGTAGCGATGGACGAGCTTGGAAATTCCTTCGTCGTAAAATTCGGCCGCCTGCGCCTTCAACCACGTGGTTACCTCTTCTTGAAGCTGTGCGTCGTCATCAAAAAGTTGCATAACCAACCACTTCTTCATTGCTGGGAATAAGTGGAAGTCGCTCGGTGCCAGGTCGGGACTGTACGGCGGATGAGGAAACAACTTCCACTTAAAAGATTCGAGAACTTCACGAGTGGCATTTGCCGTGTAGGCCCGGGCGTTGTCGTGAATCAGCAAGATCTTTGAGCCCAACTTTCCCCTGCACTTGTTTTGTATTGCTCTTCTGAGGTTGTGCAGAGTTTGGCAATACCTTTGAGAGTTTATTGTAGTGCCTCTTTCCAGGAAATCCACAAAAATCACACCTTCTCTGTCCCAAAAGACGTAACCACGTGGTTGAAGGCGCAGGCGGCCGAATTTTGCTACGAAGGAATTTCCAAGCTCGTCCATCGCTACGATAAGTGCCTTAATTTAAATGGCAACTATGTATAAATATAGTATTTAAGTGTGGCATTCATCTGTATATAATAACAAAATTTTCCAATACTTTATTTATTTTTAATTCCAAAACGTAATGTACTTTGTGGATAGCCCTCGTATATAGACTGGTAATGGCCAGAAAAGCATTTCTGAAGAAGAGAAATTTGTTGACATCGAGTATAGATTTAAGTGTCAGGAAGTGTTCTCTGAAAGTTTTAATATAAAGTGTAACCATATATGGAAGCGAAACGTGGACGATAAATAGTTTGGACAAGAAGAAAACAGAAGCTTTCGAAATGTGGTGCTACAGAAGAATGTTGAAGATTAGATGGGTAGATCACGTAACTAATGTGGAGGTACGGAATAGAATTGGGGAGAAATGCTGAAGATTAGATGGGTAGATCACGTAACTAATGTGAAGGTACGGAATAGAATTGGGGAGAAATGCTGAAGATTAGATGGGTAGATCACGTAACTAATGTGGAGGTACGGAATAGAATTGGGGAAAAGAGCAATTTGTCGCACAACTTGACTAAGAAGGGATCGGTTGGTAGGACACGTTCTGAGGCTTCAAGGGATCACTAATTTAGTATCGGAGCGAAGCACGGAGGTTAAAAATAGTAGAGGGAGACCAAGGGATGAATACACTAAGCAGATTCAAAAGAATTTAGGTTGCACTACGAGATGAAAAGGCTTGCACAGGATAGGATAACACGGACACTGACATCAAACCACTCTTCTGACTGAAGATCACTACAACAACAACAAGAACCAGAGGGGGACCACCGCGTTATTGACTTGCTCAATTTGTGAAGCTCTTCCTCATGCATAAATCATCCCATTCTTCCGAAATTTTAATCATTTCATTGTATATATGTACGTCACATCTACCGATTTTCTTTCTATTCGGACAGTTCCTTCATGCTACTTTAATTTTTTTTTTCCCTTGAGTGCATATATACCAGATAGGAGATATAATAATGTTGATTATAAATAGTCAAAGTTAAATGGATGGCAAAATTATCTGGAAATTTTTCATTTAACTGGCAATAGCAAACTGGCCACAATACACGTAAATATGCAATATACAGAAGTGTAGTCTACTTCAGCCTCACATCATTACACAGAAACTCAGTTTATAACACGTACTTCCATGGTCACACTACTGCACTGAAGATGTGCTAAAAGATTTTCGATAATACTTACGTGAATAAAGCACATCAGGTAATACTATTAAGAAATTCGTGATTGGTGTAAAAGGAGCTGACCACCAGTAAACCCTTTATGTTCCTCTTATTAGTAGCTACACTTTTCTCTGCTGCTGCCAAGTTATTGAATATTTGTGTTGCTGAATATCATACGCATCTGTCGAAAAAATTAAGAGATTTTTTATCTTTATGAAGGTAATTTTTGTTTCTATTATTGATTCCATGCACTAAGCTATTGATCTGAAGAGGAGACATATTATTTATGACAAAGTTAATATAGGAAGCTGTAGTTAGTATCCACACCTCCATTAATGATCCTCTGCTCGACGTTCTTGAGACTACTAAGAAAATGGGTCGTATTACAAGCTTACCTTGATGAGTTACCGTCAAATAACGGTCCTGTATGACACTATTGAACGAAAGTAAGCGACTTACGTTAGCTTTCTTTCTTTTTATATCTCCTAAGTCTGACAGGAGCCGAAATGCAAATGAAGGTTTGTCTAGTCGTTTCAGCAGTTCTTTTGTATCTCCCCCCTCCCCCCTAACCGAACATATTAAGAATTTAACCAGCTCAACCTTTTCTGTGTGCCTGTCATCATATTTGACACATATGTTCTTGTTCGAGAGATATACTCGAGATCTAGATAATAGGGGGTTGTCATTCATATCATTATTATGGACTCTAGGAAATCCTTCGGCGCATTTTCTAAAGGCGGATAGCAAACAAAATGGGTGCTTACGTGATGTCGGGAGAGGTACACTGATGTACTGCTGATTTCGTAGGTAACAAAATCTGCTATGTGGTCCTCTGGAGGTACCAGCAGAAACGAGAGCACCGTCTGGTACACTAGGATTACGGATTTTACTTGAAAAATATAAAATGAAGACCATCATTTCTTAATGCAAAGATTAATAATTGGTCCCCAACTTAGCAATATGCAATGGAGTTGTAAACAGACCAATACACCTCACACCGTTTGTCTTTACGATAGTTGATCAGTAACAGGAGATGTTGTGAGTAGTTCAGAGTACAACAACGACCAGAATATTGTCACGGGGACAACATACACTGAGATGGCATAAGTCATCGGATACCACGTAATAACGTGTCTGACGTCTTTTTACCCGGCTTAGTACAGCAGCTCGACGTGGTATGGGCTCAATAAGTCGCTGCAAGTCCCCTGCAGAAACACTCAGCCATGCTGCCTCTATAGCCGTCCATAACTGCGAAAGTGTTGCAGGTGCAGGAGTTTGTACACGAACGGATCTCTCCACTATGCCACATAAATGTTCGATTGGCTTAACTAATGGTGTCTCCGTCAGTCCTATCAAGCACACAGTAGACCACATGAAATGCAAAAAGAATCAACCGATTAACTCCATTTGCTGTTGGGCATAGAAATGGTCCCTAACCCAAGCGCTATCCAAAACACTTGACCCTAACTTTCTATCATTAATAAAACCGGAGATGTGAGGGCCGAAAAGTCCCGTTTTTATACACGGCGTTGTTGAACATATTGGTAAGCATACTGTTGCAGGTATACAGGGTGTTACAAAAAGGTACGGCCAAACTTTCAGGAAACATTCCTCACACACAAATAAAGAAAATATGTTATGTGGACATGTGTCCGGAAAAGCTTAATTTCCATGTTAGAGCTCATTTTAGTATTGTCAGTATGTACTGTACTTCCTCGATTCACCGCCAGTTGGTCCAATTGAAGGAAGGTAATATTGACTTTGGTGCTTGTGTTGACATGCGACTCATTGCTATACAGTACAAGCATCAACCGCATCAGTACGTAGCATCAACAGGTTAGTGTTCATCACGAACGTGGTTTTGCAGTCAGTGCAATGTTTACAAATGCGGAGTTGGCAGATGCCCATTTGATGTATGGATTAGCACGGGGCAATAGCCGTGGCGCGGTACGTTTGTATCGAGACAGATTTACAGAACGAAGGTGTCCCAACAGGAAGACGTTCGAACCAATTGATCGGCGTCTTAGGAAGCACGGAACATTCCAGCCTATGACTCGCGACTGGGGAAGACCTAGAACGACGAGGACACCTGCAATGGACGAGGCAATTTTTCGTACAGTTGACGATAACCCTAATGTCAGCGTCAGAGAAGTTGCTGCTGTACAAGGTAAGGTTGACCGCGTCACTGTATGGAGAGTGCTACGGGAGAACCAGTTGTTTCCGTACCATGTACAGCCTGTGCAGGCACTATCAGCGGCTGATTGGCCTCCACTAGTACACTTCTGCGTATGGTTCATCCATCAATGTTTTCAATCTTCATTTCAGTGTAAATGTTCTCTTTACGGATGAGGCTTCATTCAAACGTGATCAAATTGTAAATTTTCACAATCAACATGTGTGGGCTGACGAGAATCCGCACGCAGTTGTGCAATCACGTCATCAACACAGATTTTCTGTGAACGTTTGGGCAGGCATTGTTGGTGATGTCTTGATTGGGCCCCATATTCTTACACCTACGCTAAATGGAGCACGTTATGATGATTTCATACGGGATACTCTACCTGTGCTGCTAGAACATGTGCCTTTACAAATACGACACAACATGTGGTTCATGCACGATGGAGCTCCTGCACATTTCAGTCGAAGTGTTCGTACGCTTCTCAGCAACAGATTAGGTGACCGATGGTTTGGTAGAGGCGGACCAATTCCAAGTCCTCCACGCTCTCCTGACCTCAACCCTCTTGATTTTCATTTATGGGGGCATTTGAAAGCTCTTGTCTACGAAACCCCGGTACCAAATGTAGAGACTCTTCGTGCTGGAGGCAGCAGCTCGTGGTCGTGCGGTCGCGTTCTCGCTTCCCACGACCGGATTCCCGGGTTCGATTCCCGGCGGGGTCAGGGATTTTCTCTGCCTCGTGATGACTGGGTGTTGTGTGATGTCCTTAGGTTGGTTAGGTTTAAGTAGTTCTAAGTTCTATGGGACTGATGACCATAGCTGTTAAGTCCCATAGTGCTCAGAGCCATTTCAACCATTTTCTTCGTGCTCGTATTGTGGACGGCTGTGATACAGTACGCCATTCTCCAGAGCTGCATCAGCGCATCAGGGATTCCATGAGACGGAGGGTGGATGCGTGTATCCTCGCTAACAGAGGACATTTTGAACATTTCCTGTAACAAAGTGTTTGAAGTCACGGCTGGCTCTGAGCACTATGGGACTTAACATCTGTGGTCATCAGTCCCCTAGAACTTAGAACTACTTAAACCTAAATAACCTAAGGACATCACACACATCCATGCCCGAGGCAGGATTCGAACCTGCGACCGTAGCAGTCGCGCGGTTCCGGACTGAGCGCCTAGAACCGCGAGACCACCGCGGCCGGTTTGAAGTCACGCTGGTACGTTCTGTTGCTGTGTGTTTCTATTCCATGATTAATGTGATTTGAAGAGAAGTAAGAAAATGAGCTCTAACATGAAAAGTAAGCGTTTCCGGACACATGTCCAGATAACATATTTTCTTTCTTTGTGTGTGAGGAATGTTTCCTGAAAGTTTGGCCGTACCTTTTTGTAACAACCTGTATATCGATTAACATTGATGAGATTACCAGAAGTTGCTCTTATTGCGTTGGGAAAATCTTTAACTTGTTACCTGTTAAGTGAAAAACCCAGCTGAGCCGCTGCTCTGGTCGTCTGTTGTGGAGATGATGTACGTTTCTGAAACTCATGTCTTTCTTTTGTTGCAGTGCATGGTGAGCTGCCTCTTCCGCAAGGGACCCCACGGCCGCCTGCAGGTAAGCAGAGAAAGCGTCTCGCGTTGACACTGTAGGTAAACACAGGGAGGCAGGCGCAAGCAGGACGGGTCGGTGGGCTGCTGTCCCCGGTTGCGCAATGGTGCCGCCTGCAGGCGGGTTGCGCAGCCGCGGACTCCGCGAAAAGTCGCCGCAAGTCTGCAACCAGAGGCAACTGGGCCACGGGGCCGCGTGCGCGATCCCTGCCGCGGCCCTTTTCTTGCAGAGCCCTCGGTGAGTGGACAACTGTGTGACGGCCGCGGACCCGGTCACCTGGACAGACTAATAACGGTGTCGCCAGAGGCGGCCTCAATCTGATGCCGTCTGTTTCCTGTGTCCTCAGCCTGCTGCTGCTACGTGAAGGGTACTGGCCGGCGTGTAATACATGCAGCCGTCGAGTTGTCCATCGAAATAAACCTTCATTCGTGATCAACTTTCATGAAACTAATTTTTGAGAACATACCTCTTGGAGCACAGCGGTTTCATTATTACTTAAAAAATGAAAATGAATAGTCGTGACAGCAAGAAAGTGTTTTGTTTTGTGAGGTTGGCGGTTTCGGCCTGTTGTAGACCATCTTCAGACCTCACATCATGATGGTAGATGGTGGCCGTTAAAGGAGCGGTCCCTACGACTCCACGAACACTAACTGCTGCTGAGCAGTCAGATTCGTGGAGTCGTTGTGCCTACTCCGTTAACGGCTGCCATCTACCATCATGATGTGGGATCTGAAAATGGTCTACAACAGACCGAAACCGGTAACCTGACAAAAAAAAACTTTCTTGCTTTTGTAACTATTTATTTTCATTTTTAAATAACTGTAGCTGAGCTGGTGCTGCTGGACAGTACTGAGTAAACATCTTTTAAATTGTAATGTAAATACTATTTAAAGTTTGTAACACACAACTTATTATTCTAGATTGTCAAGATATATCACACACTGTTTTTTTCCCATGGAGAGAGAGACTAATAAGTACTGTTTCGCAGTTTCCTTTTTCCTTTTATATCCATTTGTTAATGTAAAATTAAATATTTGATATCGAATTATTCGTATTCCAGACATTTGCATGCCAATAGACAATCAGTTCCATGTAATTAAAAATATTTATCAAAAGTTAATGTACCAAAGAACGTTATTGTATACAGTCAATGACAAAATGGGCCACCTCTAATAGTAAAGGTTACTTCCAATTGATGTCATAAGTTAGGTATCTAAAATTTCTAATTCCTTACGCCCAAGATGAGGAAGACGTCGAGATGGCGTAACGTAGTAATAAGAATAAAAACATGCAACACTTATTTCCCGTGCATTCAAATTGTAGACGATTTCGTTCTCTCGAGGTCGAGACGAAATCTCATGGTTTTCACAGAGGAAGCGCCAAATCTTGTTCCAGGAATTAGGGCACGATCGGTGTTCTCTTTCATATATGTAACCACGCTGCCGCCACACCTGTCCAAACGTCAAGTGTGGTAATCCAGGTACGAGAAACAGGGGAAGCCAGGAGATGTAGTTCCTTATATACACTATCTGATCAAATGTACTGGGACACATATTAGTGGTCATTAATATGGGGTCTCTCTGCCATCCGCGTTTATGATGCCTTGAACTCTCCTGGGGACGCTTGCAGTGAAGTGTCTGAACGCATGTGCAATGGATATGTTGGAGTGACTATCACAATATTAAAGTATGTGCTGCACATGTTAGCCCTGTACTTAGCCAGTTTTGTAATTTTTCCTTTCGGAATGGTCAGTTTCCTGAAAGATTGAAGTACTCAGTAGTAAAGCAGCTTTATAAAAAGGATAAATCCATAAAGTAGACAATTTTAGACCTATTTCTATACTATCAGTGTTCGCTATAGATATTAAAATTCTGTCTATGTAAGGAAAATTGGTCATCTTATATCACACTATATGCTATCAAATGTACAGTTCGGCTTTAGAAGTCACTTAACAACTGGAACTGCTATATTCTCTTTTCTCTGTGAGGTACTGGATGGCTTAAAGGAAAGTATTCGAACGCTAGGCATATTTTTTGATTTAACTAAGGCGTTTGATTGTGTTGATCACAAAATATTGCTCCAGAAGATGGACTATTACGGAATACAGGGAGTATCTCACAACTGGTTCACCTCTTACTTTAACAACGCACAGAAAAAGGTCATTTTTCACAATGCTGAGAATCGCTATGATGTGGGGTCTGATTGGGATATGGTCAAATGGAGGGTGCACCAAGGATCCGTGTTGGGATCTCTCCTGCTCCTTATTTATATAAATGATTTGCCATCTAGTTTTACAGGTAAAACTCTAAAATTTTTCTGTTTGCTGAAGACACTAGCTTGATAGTAAAGGATGCAGTGTGCAACATTGGCTCCGTTTCAAATAGTGCAGTTCATGATATCAGATCATGACTTCTAGAAAATAAACTAACGCCAAATCACAATAAGAATCAATTTTTACAGTTTCTAACACACGAATCAACAAAACCTGACGTTTTAATTTCACAGAATCGGCATTTGGTAAGTGAAACTGAACAGTTCAAATTTCTAGATGTTTAGATAGATAGTGAACTGCCCTGGAAATCCCACGTTCAGGATCTTGTACAAAGACTTAATGCAGCCCTTTTTAATATTCGAAAGGTATCTGAAGTAAATGATGGCTCGACACGAAAATTAGTCTACTGCGCTTATTTTCATTCACTTATGTCGTATGATATTATATTTTGGGGTAACTCTTCCTATCCTAAAAGGATATTTTTGGCTCAGAAACGGGCGTTTCGGACAATATGTGGTGTAAGTTTCCGAACCTCTTGTCGACCCCTTTTCTCGAGTCTGGGCCTCTCAATACATATATTCTTTACTGTCATTTCTTGTTAACAGTATCAGCATATTTCCAAGAATAAGCAGCTTTCCCTCAGTTAAAACTCGGCAGAAATCCAACCTGCATTTGGATCGGACTTTCTTGAATCTTGTGCAAGAAAGTGTACGGTATACTGCTGCATCCATTTTAATAAGCTACCACAAGACGTCAAAAATCTTAGCAGTAATAGACGTGCTTTCAAATCGAAACTGGAGAGATTCCTCATGGGACACACCTTCTATTCTTTCTAGGAGTTTTTGAAAAATTGAGCTGATTCTTGTTGTATTGTTGACTGCGTTTACTTAAACTTATGGATTGACGTTTTCTGGGTTATAGACATTTTATTTTCATCTGTTATTACTTTTATGTTGTTGTTTCATGTACTGACACGTTCCATGACTTTGGAGATTTGCTCCTCAATGTGGCCCTACGGAGCTTGTCGTGTAAATAAATAAATAAGTAGCATGGCAGACTATTCTTCCTCGAGAGCCAAAAACCTAGAAGGTTGTAATGTTAGTCGCTGGGTTCCTGGACGTTCTCATTACCATACAGCATTTCCCACAAGACAGGACCCTGAGCAGCTTGGTCTATTTCAGGAACGTTATTTTCCACAAAGTATTTCTTCACAAATGTTGCTTTATGCAGAGTGAACAGTCATGCTGATACTTAAAATAATCGCCTCCGAATGTTCTCCAGGGATTCCCCCATCATAAACCTTTGAACTGTGTCGCCACAAGACCTAGCGTGACTCATCACCTCAAATAATTCGATTCCAGTCGTCCACCGTTCCAGAGCCTTCATCTTCACAGCACCTCAAGTGTCGCTGAGTGCTGACTAAAGAGACGTTTGGCGTAATTGGGGTGCTCGACCGCTCTGCAATTCCTTTTCTACACCTATATCTACATGTACATGGATACTGTGTAAATCACACCTAAGTGGCTGCAAAGGGTTCATCGAACCACCTTCACAATAGTTCTCTACTGTGCTACTCCCTAACAGTTCGCGGAAAAAGACGAACAAAAGTATCCGGACACCTGTCTGAAAATTACTTCCAAGTTTTTGGCGCCCTCCATCGGTAATGCTGGAATTCAGTATGGTGTTGGCCCACCCTTAGCCTTGATGGCAGCTTCCACTCTCGCTGGCATATGTTCAATTATGTGCTGGAAGTTTTCTTGGGGAATAGCAGCCCATTCTTCACTGAGTGCTGCACTGAGGAGAGGTATCGATGTCGGTCGATGAGGCCTGGCACAAAATCTGCGTTCTAAAACATCTCAAAGGTGTTCTATAGGATTCAGGTCAGGACACCGAGTAGGCCAGTCCATTACAGGATGTTATTGTCGTGTAGTCACTCCGCCATAGGCCGTCCATTATGAACAGGTGCTCTAACTTTTGGAAAGATGCAATCGCCATCCCCGAACTGCTCTTCAACAGTGGGAAGCAAGAAGGAGCTTAAAACATCAATGTAGGCCTGTGCTGTGATAGTGCCACGCAAAACAACAAGGGGTGGAAGCACCCTCCATGAAAATATGACCACACGAAAACACCACCGCCTCCGAATTTTACTGTTGGCACTACACAAGATGGCAGATGACGTTCACCGGGCATTCGCCATACCCACACCCTGGTATCGGACCGTCAGATTGTGTACCGTGATTCGCCATCACTCCAGACAAGGTTTTCCCAATATTCAATCGTCCAATGTTTAGGCTCCCTACACCAAGCGAGTCGTCGTTTAATGTTTACGGGTGTGATGTGTGGCTTATGAGCAGCCGCTCGATCATGAAATCCACGTTTTCTCACCTCCCGCCTAACTTTCATAGTACTTGCAGTGGATCCTGGTGCAGTTTGGAATTCCTGTGTGATGGTCTGGACAGATCTCTGCCTGTTACACATCACGGCGTCGGCCTAGGGATGTTTAGGAGTGTGGAAATCTCGCGTGCAGACGTATGACACACGTAACACCCAATCACCCGACCACGTTCGAGGTACGTGAGTTCCGCGGAGCGCCCCATTCTGTTCTCTCACGATGTCTAAACGCTACTGAGATCGCTGATATGGAGTACCCGGCAGTAGGTGGCAGCAGAATGCACCTAATGTGAAAAACGTATGTTGATGACATAGTGTATATCTTTCCGCGCGACCTCTGATTTCCCTTATTTTGCAATGATGCTCATTTCTCCCTGTATAAGTCGGCGTCAAGAATTTTTGCATTCGGAAGAGAAATTTTCTGACTGAAATTCCGTGAGAAGATTCCGCCGCAACGGAAAAGTCTTTGTTTTAATGGTGTCCATCCTAGATCCTGTATCATGTCCGTGACACTCCTTCTCCAATTTCGCGATAATACAAAACTTTCACGATGTACTCCGTTATTCCTATCTCTTTGGGGTCCCAGACCGCGCAGCAATTCTCCAAAAAATGGACGGACAAGCGTAGAGGAGGCAGTACCTTTAGTAGCTCTCTTACATTTTCTAAGTGTTCTGCCAAAAAAAAAAATGCAGTCTTTTGTTTGCGTGCTCACGACATTTTCTGCGTTTTCATTTCAATTTAATTTATTTGTAATTGTAATTCCTAGGTATTTAGTTGAATTTGCGCCCTTCATATTAGGCTGATTTATCGTGTAACCGAGGTTTAACGAATTTCGTTTAGCACTCATTTGGATGACATCACACTTTCCATAATTTAGGGTTACTTGCCAATTTTCGCACCATTCAGATATATTTTCTAAATCGTTTTGTAATTTGTTTTGATCTTCTGGTGAGTTTACTAGACGATAACGACAGCATCATCCGCAAACAACCTAAGACAGCTGCTGAGGTTGTCTCCTAAACCGTTCATATAGATGAGGAACAGCAGAGGGCCCATAACACTACCTTGGGGAACGCCACAAATCACTTCTGTTTTACTCGATTATTCTCCATGGGCTGCTACGAACTGTGACCTCTCTGATAGGAAATCACGAATGCAGTCGCATATCTCAGACTATATTCCATAAGAACGCCTTTTGATTACAAGCTGATTCTGCGGTCAAAAGCCTTCCGGAAACTTACAAATACGGAATCAGTTTGAAACCCCTTGTCGATAACACTGAACCATTTGTGTGAGTAAAGAGCTAGCTGTGTTTCACAGAAACGATGTTTTCTAAATACATGTTGACTGTGCTTCAATAGTCCATTTTGCTTGAGGTAGTTCGTAATATTGAAACACAATACATGTTCCAAAATCCAGCTACATATCGACTTTAATGATATGGGCCCGTAATTTAGTGCATTACTCCTACTACTTTTTTTGAATATTGGAGCGACCTGGGCAACTTTCCTGTCTTCGGTTACGGATCTTTCGACAAGCGAACGGTTGTATATGATTCTTAAGTATGGAGCTATTGCATAAGCACACGCTGAAAGGAAGCTATTTGGCATACAGTCTGGACCAGAAGACTTGCTTTTGATAAGTGATGTGCGTTTCTTCAATACTCCGAGAATATCTTCTTCTAAGTACTCATGGTGGCAGCTGTTATTGATTCGAATTCTGGAAATTTACTTCATCTTTGGTGAATGAATTTCGAAAGGCTGTGTTTATCTTTTTATGCACAGTTATTGTGCTTCGTGGACTGTTAGCAGCATTTCGGAACTCACGACTGGTTCCTTCCGATGATTTTCATGACATTTTTTACAATTACTCTGCGCAATGCTCAACGATGCCTGTACCTGAATGCATGAGGGCCACCTGGTCTTCGTTTTCCTTCAGGGTATCCATAATGACGTCGCCAACACTTCACTAGGGCAGCTTTAGAAGGATTCAAAGCCGGCCGGAGTGGCCGTGCGGTTCTAGGCGCTACAGTCTGGAACCGAGCGACCGCTACGGTCGCAGGTTCGAATCCTGTCTCGGGCATGGATGTGTGTGCTGTCCTTAGGTTAGTTAGGTTTAATTAGTTCTAAGTTGTAGGCGGCTGATGACCTCACCAGTTATGTCGCATAGTGCTCAGAGCCATTTGAACCATTTAAAGGATTCAAATGTCCAAGAAGAATTTTTTCAGTGAGATGGCATCCGGTGACTATCCCAGTGAGCCCTCCTCACCGACTCACCCTGTTTTTACTGCTTCTCTGCTGACAACGCAATACACCCCGCCTCCTTTTTACGAGGGCTGTTCAAAAAGTGAGATGAGTTTTCAAATTGCACGAGCAACGTACATTCCATTAGCGATGTTTTTTTTCTGTTATGTTGTGAAAGGGTCCTGTAGTCCCCTTTCATTATCATTTTATTTGCTTTACAATGATACAGAACTCTCTGGCATGAGTGAGTGAATGAATGTGGGTGTGTTTCATTTTGCTATACAGTGGTTTAGTCTGCTGCAGAGAATCAGCGGTAGTCGTAAAGAATAGTCAACCCTTATAATTTTGAGGTAGGCAAAGAGGTTTTCTCCCCTTGTGTCGAAGGTACCGGTGTTAGGTTGGTGGCGGAAGCCTCATCTATGGGTTTTCCCGGCCACGGTGTCGCGTGGGAGACGGGGAGTGTGTGAGACGGGCAGTTTGCTTCCAGCTCGCCGAGGGTCTGCAGCCGAACATTCTTCGAAGAAGGGTGAGTTGACTTAACCGGGTGGTGCGTTGTCTCATAGCAAGAGGGGAGCTTTTAGCTTTTGGTCTCGCGTTTCCTCTTATAAAGATTGATTTTCTGTGTCGCAGCAAGGCATGCAAGGGTTTTGCAGACTTTCAGTTTGATTCCTAATGCAGACTTGACTTTGATCCGTAAGAATAAGGTAGCACAAAGTGTTGCATATGTTGGAACGCCCTCGGTTCAGTGTGAATGTTTGTGTGCTTGCAACTGCGTGTGTATCCATTCTATCTTTTACGAACCTGGTAATTTTTGCTTCTTTGTGAATTTTCATGTCACGTCACTTTATGTCCGCTGGAAACCATCCGCATGGTTTAATATTAGTTTGTTGGCACTCTGCCATTATCCTTTGTGTATTAAAATGCGTCCTTTGTAAAATGTTAATTGTTCGCGACTGCGTGGTTCGATGTTACTAAAATTTGGCCACGGTACGTAGATGTTGTGTCCCCGCGAACCACGTGTGCACACGAGTCTGTTGTGAAACTTACAGCGTTTCACAAGCAATGGAACTTAGGTACCAGGAAACAGTTGTCTTTAGATGCATTACATCAATCTTTTAAGGAATAAATAATTTTAGCTGCAATCTTATCCAGTGTACCGATGCTACGCCTCCGTTACCTACGCCATTTACTTTGTAGTTTTTCTTGTCAGCCCATCGATACCGTTTCTATGCGCACAGGTACAATAATTAGTGTCCCTTTTTTATTTAAAACAAATGCTTTGGAATAGATCTTGTTTCCAGGAATGTTGTTGCAAAGCTGCACTTATGCACAGTGTTCACGCACACTTTACTTTATTCAGTATTTGATTCACGTGAACAATGCCTGGATCATATTAATAACTACATCCCATTCTGTATCAGTGACTTTACAATGAATGTTCTTTTGTGAGTTTTTCTTATGAATAAATTAAGTAATTTTCCGACTCAGCGCAACCCCCTATTTTTCGTGTGGCTAGAGTTGGTGGCGACCCAATCGTTTGTGTTGATTTCAACTGAAACGTACTCTTAGAAAAATTATGAATGACTGCGCTGGTAAACCTCTTACGTTATTTGATTTTCAAACAGCTGAGCAAAACTAAACGTAGTCTTAATTATTCTGATCACCACTAAACTGACACACTATTTTTAGCGCAACGCAATCTGACTTCCAATAATCCCTACAAAAGAATGGCCCTGACTAACAATAACCTGTACGCTTCATGAATGACGTACCTCAAAAAAATCTTCGTTAGTCGAACTACTGCAATACAGCGAGCGCCACTACTGCCAGCTAAATAAAAGACTAACTACTGAAGGCACTAACTACTGATAGGCATAATTAGCAAATGAAAGATTTTGATAGAGAACAAACAATGTATTTACCTTAATAGTGTTCGAAAGTTATGATATATATATAAGTTCGAGATATCCAGTCTTACAAATTTCCTCTTTCTGACGCGCACACGTCCATATCGTTCGCTCTTAAAACTCTGGCATCTCTGTCCCCACATCCACCACTGCTGGCGGCTCACCTCCCAACTGCACAACAACCAGTCACAGACCGCACACAGCACAGTCAGTGATTTTCATACAGAGCGCTACGTGGCGCTACCAACATTAAAACCTAAACAGCCTACTTCCACAATGTCAGATAGCATTTTCTTATTCAAATTGCGCGTGGCTCTTTTAGCCATCAGGATACATTCAAAGTGCACTTCACGCTTCTTAGACATACCGACCTTTTATTCACGTTACTTACGCAGTTGGTACACATGTCCCTAACATATGTTTACAGATTCAAGTGTACAGTATGCTTCGTTTGTTTCTGACAGATAGAAAGGTTAGACCTGTTTTAGTGCGCTCGGCTATTTTCGATTATTATAAAAAATGGAGCAAAGAATTTGCACCAAACTTTTGTATGAAAAGTGGAATCAAGTGCTCTAAAACACTTGAAATGTTGACAGTGGCATGCGCTGAGTCTGCTCTAAGAAAAAAAAAAAAAGTTTACAAGTGGTACATGCTCTTCCAACATGGCCGAAAGGATGTCTATGACGAATCTCGCTCTGGACGCCCCAGCGCATCAGCAACAGAGAGAATTGTTTTGTTGGTTAAAACAGTCGCTGTGGTCGTACTTGCAGTTTCTGGAACAGTAAGGAAGAAGCACGAGTAGCTCCCTACAGATATCTCTCGGAGATGATGAGAGAGGCACCGAGAAGCAGAAATCAGCAGTTGCGAGTTGTGGTGTTTCGCTGTTCGGCTGTGCCACGACATAGGGAGGGGCGGTGAGCGTGTCTGCTGCGTGCCTGTGAGCGCCGGGCCGCTGCACTCCTTCACGGCGTGAGCTTCTCAAGGCCGACACGCGAAGGCGACCGCCCAGCGTGGAGCGCTCTCGCTTTCTTCATCACCTGTTGTTTGTTTACCTCCGGCTGCTGTCACGGGAGTTGCACGTACTGCGGTACGGACTGTTTTTATTACTAGAACACCCGACGGGACATTTTTATCCTTTAGCAAAATTTTAATCCATTTCCGCCGTCTGATTGTTCTAGGAGGCCGGAGACGGCTGTGACTGTCCTCGTCATTTCGAAATAAAAGACAACGCAGCCAGTTGCATAGTTTTCAAGAAAAAATAATGAATACTGTGTAACCTCCCCACTATATTAACTTCTGTCTGAAATATAGCACAGATTCACCTCCTGCTCTATAAAATTCTACGTATTACCAAAACTATGTACCCACGAACTATTATCCAGCTTAAACTCGTATGCCAATCTTTTACTAAACAGAACGTTATTGGAATTGAACTGTAACTGTTCTGAATGCAACTTGTCGTTAAATTTAATGCCCAACTGAAGTAAAACAGTTAACAGGCCCTAATCAAAATTTCCGCGTAAATGGTTCAAATGGCTCTGAGCACAATGGGACTTAACTTCTGAGGTCATCAGTCCCCTAGAACATAGAACTACTTAAACCTAACTAACCTAAGGACATCACACACATCCATGCCCGAGGCAGGATTCGAACCTGCGACCGAGAATTTCCACTTACCTCGCATCTTGACAACATTGTTGCAGATTTATCGAAAGCACAACAGCAAATAGCAAGCAGCAAGGAAGCAGCGGCTAAGCTAGATTTCTATTCCTGATAAAATTTCCAAACTATACTCAAAATGCATCATACCACATGGTACAATGAGGTAAAACGTAATGGTAAACAATGGGATGGGGTCCGTAACTATTAGTATGAAATGATATTCAAAGACAACGATTTTAGAATGAAGTATGTATTCAAAAAGACAGAGTAAATATTTGCGTGATCTTCACACATAATGTAGGAGTCTGGTCCCTTCAATCCCACAAACCAACCAACCATAATGTAGGTCTGAACAATACTATACTCAAGAACGTGAACTGTGATTTAAAGAGGGTACAACGTTAACAGATTTTCTGTAAAAATCAAGCAGCTTGGTCAATTAATATGTTAATGCATGGCTCTGGGAAGTGGGGTGGTCTTTCTTTCAACACCGAGCAAGTTAATTAGCTGACAATAATCATTCCGACACACTACCTGCGCAATCCTGCACTCTTACCTCATACTTCTTCTCTTAAAGAAATAATAAGATTATTCAGAATTTATATTCTCTTCGGTTTCTGATGCATGCATCGCATCCCTCCTTGCTGTCCTTTACAATCAACCTTGCTTCATCTAATAGACACAATCACAAGTCAACACAGCACTGCAGAATACAACCATAACATACTGGGAAACAATGATTAAAAAAGATTTGATACGTTGCACCGTTTCCGAGCTATGTAGCACTGAAGTTACCTAATCAGGATGATTCCCGTCAATGAAGCACTTTCACGAGCTAAAACGCGGTAATAGACAATCTGTGAGTCCATGAGTTACCATTTGTTCGAATGCTCATCACCAGTCAAAATGTGGCTTTCTCGGAAGTCATATATTTAAGGTAGGTGAGCAAAATTACGTTTTTATCAATTTGCGGAAACCAAACGAACACGTATGGCGACGCTATCACTGGTAGGGAGCGTGATTCTGCGTGGGTGGCGACCTGGTTGGCTGACGTCGATCCTAAATAACACGTATCGGATTTTTTCTAGACAACTGTTTCTCAGCACAACTGTCCCTGCAGTACCAAAGGGTTCAAATGGCTCTGAGCACTATGGGACTTAACATCTATGGTCATCAGTCCCCTAGAACTTAGAACTACTTAAACCTAACTAACCTAAGGACATCACACAACACCCAGCCATCACGAGGCAGAGAAAATCCCTGACCCCGCCGGGAATCGAACCCGGGAACCCGGGTGTGGGAAGCGAGAACGCTACCGCACGACCACGAGATGCGGGCCCCTGCAGTACCCTTACAGGCTTTCCATATTGCTTCTGACCAACATGTAAAGGGCCAAAAACCTAAAACAAAATAGTTTAAACATAAATATGTATATATTCCAGGCCACTGAAGATTCCTTGCAAATAATAAAGGCAAAACGCGTATGGGAGGAAATTTTTTTTTTCATTCAGTTGTGACATACGGCTGTAAACTAATAACTGCCAAGTCAATGAATTTTCTGCCTGACACTATAGGCTGTATACACAGAAGAGCCAAAGAAACTGGTACACCTGCCCGCGCACACACAAAAGTGCCACAACACGACGAGGCATGGACTCGACTAACGTGTGAAGTAATGCTGGAAAGAACTGACACCATTAATCCTGCGGGGCTGTCCATAAATCCGTAAGGAAACGAGGAGGTGGACATAACTTATGAACAACACGTTGCAAGACATCCCAGATATGCTCAATAATGTTCGCGTCTGGGGAGTTCGGCTGCCAGTGGAAGTGTTTAAACTCAGAATAGTGTTCACGGAGCCACTCTGTAGGAATTCTGGGCGTGTGGGGTGTCGCATTGTCCTGCTGGAACTGTCCAAGTCTGTCGAAATGCACAATTGACATGAATGGATGCAGGTGATCAGACAGGATGCTTACGCACGTGTCACCTGTCAGAGTCGCATCTAGACGTATCAGGAGTCCCATATCACTCGAACTGCACACGCCCCATGACGTTACAGAGACTCCGCCAGGTGACATGCAGGGTCCATGGATTCATGAGGTTATCTCTATACCCGTACACGTCCATCCGCTCTGCACAATTTGAAACGAGACTCGTCCGACCAGGCAACATCTTTCCAGTTATCAAAAATCCAGTGTCGGTGTTGACGGGACCACGTGAAGTGTAAAAAGCTATGTGTCGTGCAGTCATCAAGAGTACACAAGTGAGCTTTCGGCTCCGAAAGTCCATATCGATGCTGTTTCGTTGAATGGTTCTTACGCTGACACTTATTGATGACCCAGCTCTGAAATCTGCAGCAATTTATGGAAGGTTTGCACTTCTGTCACGTTGAACGATTCTCTTCAGTCGTCGTTGATTCTGTTCATGTAGAATCTTTTTCCGGCCAAATCGTTGACGGAGATTTGATGTTTTACCGAATTCCTGGTATTCACGGCACACTCATGAAATGGTCGTACGGGAAGTCCACACTTCATCACTAACTCGGAGATGCTGTATCCCATCGCTCGTGCACCGACTATAACACCACGTTCAGAATCACTTAAATCTTGGTAACCCACCATTGTAGCAACAGTAGCCGATCTAATAACTGCGCCATGCCCTTGTTGTCTTATACAGGCGTTGTCGACAGCAGCGCCGTATGAAGCCTGTTTACACATCTCTGTATTTGAATACGCATGCCTGTACCAGTTTCATTGGTGCTTCATTGTAGTATATAGTTGTGTACTACATCTTGAAAGCAAGATTCAGTTACTGATAGGTTTTTCATTTTGTTTTTCTAAAAAAAAGTTGTTGTTTACCTATCGAACTTCCCTACATTATGTTTACCCCAGTATTCATATCTGTAGCATTGCAAATGTTTGTAAGACGCGAATCGTTCTGCTAATGGCGCGGTTATTAAGGATATCTATTTTAATACTAGAGTTACAAAATTTGTCGTACATCTACAACAGTTCTTTCTCAGAATATGTTTATTACCCATTTTAACACTGGAAAAGAGGTAGGCATGTTACCGCAGGCCAGCTAGTGGGTATCGTTTAAGCACTAAAGAGGCTGTAACAAAAATTCACAAAATAGCTACAGTAAGACCTATATTTGTTCCATTGATTTGTGCGTTATTTACGTATTTCAGTCAAAACTTTATCTTGGATTCAGTCACTTGTACATTACCGCTTAGGAAACAAAATGTTGCTTGTCTACTTAGAAATGTCACCTATTTATACAGTCCGTAATATTTCTTCACTTATTTTACTTGTTTGTTTGTAAACTTAAAATCACACATAGAGCAGCTTATTGGTACTTTCCTCATATATTTGCTCCAGACGCTTTTTTTTTCATTTCTCACAGATGTCATGGGTCTTGTTTCCTTTGCATGATCCAGTTTGCTAATTATTTCACAATTTTGATTTGTTTGGTCCTACAGCTGTTTCTTAGATCCACAGGTCTCGGCCACTAGGTTCATAAGACAATGGAGTCCAACCCAGTTTGGGGATGTATTCCCCGTTCCTGAGAAGTGTGTGTGGTAGTGCACTGCCATATTGGAGCAAGATTTCCTTTCAATCCTTTTCAGACTGAACAATGAGAAATGTTTTTTGAGTTTGCTCTGACCCTTATGGCAACACATCCTCAAGAATGACACCATCACTATCCCAAAAATTTTCACCATCACTTTTCCGACAGAGACAGTTGCCTTTTTTTGGTGATTGCGGTCGGTGCCGCTCCGTCGACAGTCATTTTGGTTCCTGCGAAAAGTGACACACCCATGTTTCAATACGTGTAACTATCCATGTTGGAAAAGTCTCACGACTGGCCTCTGTTGTGAAGTTTCGTGAAATCCGTCGCCTGCATACCTTCGAATATCCAAAAGTGAATTGTTGCACACGGTTTTCCGATGCTGATCGATAGCGGCAAGGCCAACTGTTGAGTTGCGATGTGCTGGTCTGGACGAATAATGGCATCCGTGAGGATTACCACGTTGTAAGTATTGTCGGTGCTGCATCTCCCGATCGAGGCGGATCATAGAGCTGAGTTTTCTGCACGTCCTGACTCTCTAACTCGCTTTACCCACCGTCCAACACTACTCCTATGGACCGTGTGACCACCAAACACTGCACAAACGTTTATGGATATTGAGCATACTTCCTTTTTCCGCAACTAAAAATCAATTACAGCACGTTGCTCGCAATCAGTGCCTCGCATAGACGGTGTTCTTATCGTTCACTACTACTATTCCATCCATCGTAAAAGTACAAAAAATATCAAATTTGAACTGTGTAAAAGAAAAGAAAAAACAGCGTAATTACTTGTTGAACAACGCTCGTACAATGCGACGTAGTACCACAATCAGAAATTCTATGCGTTAAGCGATTGTGACACCGGAAATCTAGCCACTTATACCAACTGTTCCAAAGTATCCGCACAGCTGTAAGTAATGCGAAACTATAAGTGCATGTCAAGAGAGGCCGACCCTTCAGCATAAAAGGAGGGGAGTATTGTGCTGCCAGTATAGCAAAAGAACAATTGAATGTATCGTGAATTCTGACGTGGACTAGTCGTTGGAATGCGCTGGAAGTAACAGGTACGTCAGGGACGTTCCAGCCCTGATAAACCGGCCCAAGGCGACTAACAATTATTTGAATGTGAAGTGGTGGAAACGGGAAGGAAAAATCACAGCTGAACCAAGACGAAACAGACTTCGTATTCTGGTGGATAGGGACCTTCGAGTATTGTGGAGGGTGGTAGTAAAAATTCGCATGAAATCAGTTATGGGAATCGTTAGTGCTCTTTAGAGTACTTCTAGCAGTCTAGCTAGCACAAAGATTATGTGCAAAGAGTTAAAAAAAATGGATACAACGATAGAGGAGCTCCTCAGAAGCAATACATCTGTGTAGTCAGTGGTAAGCGATGCTCGAGGTGAAGTAAAGTGTGACGCTACCGGACTGGAAACGAGTGATCTGGAGTGGTGAATCACTCCATTCCATGTGTCAGTCTGATAGAAATGCTTCGGCTTGGCAAGTGTGTGGAGAATATGACCTGCCATCAAGTGTAGTGACAACGATGTAGTACAGAGCAGGTGGCGCTACCGTATGGCGGCATATTTTGTATTAGATTGTGATCCCTTTATTGCGCTCAGGAAAACGCTAGGGACGGAAGTATATAAACACGTTTAACTTGAATGTGTACTGCGTAGATCAGAGGAACATTTCGGACATGATAATTGTTTGCGTCAATGTGACAATACACCCTGTCATAAAGAAGTATATTTGAGGCAATGGTTTGTTGACAATAACATTCCTGAAATAGACTGGCTTGCCCAGAGTACAGAAATGAACTCAATGGAACACCTTTGGGATGAACTACAGCGTAGATATCACTCCAGCCCCAGCTTCCACTGTCACCACCTTGTCTAGTTCCGACTCTTGAGGAAGCGTGGGCTGCGGCTCGTACAGACAGTCAGACACCTCACTGAAAAAGTCCCCAGCAGATTTCAAGCCGTCATAAAGCGAAGGATGGATACATCGCACACTAATGTCCTTAGTCCGGGTACTTTTGATAGGATGATGTATATTTCTGGTGTTGGTTGTTACGAAACGTTTTGCTGTTTTTGCGGCGCTGTGTGCTGGACAGTACGACGCGGTGGCGAGACTACCTGTTGTTACTGTAGTTGTTGTTGTTTGCAGACGGGCAGCAAGCTGGCGCTGGCGGAGCTGGGCGCGATGCGGCTGTTCTCTGACGGCGCCAAAGACTCGCGGTACCTGAACGCCACGGCGGACGCGGTCAGGCGATGCTCGGCCGCCAGCAGGTCACTGCTGCCCGACAATGGCGGTAAGTCTGCCGTCTCCCTCCCCACCTCTCTCCCTCCCTCTCTGCCTCCCACCCTCCCTCCGTCCCTTCCTCTCTCTATCTCTCTCTCTCCGTCTCCCTCTCTCTCTCTGACCACCCTCCCCTCTGCCCCAAATATAACTTCCAAAATTTACGATAGTCATGCCAACTCTCCTATTAGAAAGCTGTATAACACGGGTATGCAGTCTTTATACAGACTGAAGAGTAGGGTGGAATGTCGGAAGTAAAAGAGAGGTTCATTTTCATTTTCAAGCTTCATTTGCAAGCTTACTGTGTCCAGTTCGCCATAAGTGATTCGCAATTGTTTGGTCACCTTAAGGTTATCATACTTACTCCTGCCAGGTACTCCTCGACTCTGGTGATTTATTTCGCCTGGTGACGAGGCATTTGGCTATTTAAGCCGTCTTTATTCCGAAGAATAAACAATACATATATATACAGAATGGTAGATATGCTATACATAGGTGTTCAATACCTCACCATGTCCACCACCGAAGTGGGGACTTACATGGGCGATACACCAAATTAGGAAAGGAAGAAAAACACATAAATGAGAGAAGAAGAAAAAGAATAAAGAAGATATTCCTCCTGTGAAAGTCCCCAGGAGTCAGGGAATTAAGAATATCCAGCACACTACCCGTCGCCGGCGCGTGGCATCAGCCTATTCGCCGTCATCTGCTCGAAAATTCGGTAGCTGATGCGGCAGCTCTGCAGGAGTCTGGTGCTTAGGACCGCCAGCTCTCGGGGTCGGAACCCCAGGTTGATGAGGTCCCTCGCCGACGCAGGAGGCCACGTCCCCCTCCAGTTCAACGTCGCTGTGGATACTGTCACCTCCTGCACGTCTCGTTGCAGTTTGGAGATTGCACGCCGGATGGACGGCGTGTTGTAGTAGGCTGCCTTCTGTGTGTGACTCCAGTCGAGCCGAAGATGGGCGTCTATCACTCAGCCGATGCCATCTTTTACCGCCACCACGTCAGGCTTGCGTTGTCCCTCAGGTGTTCGGAGGTGGGGCTCCATGGAGGCGTTGAAGCCCCTCTGCACTAGCCCACGAGCGACATACCGCACGATTGCGTCATGTCGCTTGACTCGGGACCTGTGCGTTCTGTAGTAGGGCTGTAGGACGTGGTTGGCGGTCTCGACGGCCTAGCAGCCTGCACGACATCTGGTGTCCGCCTCACGTCCCCGACTGCACCGTGACCGACGGGAAGGCGTTGATGCAGGCGCGGAGGGCGTCGATCTAGTCACGCCCAGATAGTAGTCGACTGGTGTCGGTGACCCACTGATGCTGCCCTCGGACTGCAGCGGATGCCGACAGCGCCGCACCATCGATGGCGATGTGCAGGCGTGTGGCCCACATCTCTCCAACCTGCGTTGACGATTTGAGGAGGTGGCCTTCCCACGTCAGGTGCCGATCCAGCAACTCGATCTCACGCTGCACTTCGTCCAGGCCTGCACCGTCGAAGGCTGGCCCTCTCTTCTTCAGCCCCAGGAGACGGGAACGACGGAGGGTTGGCCCCATCCAGTGGCATGATGGGATGCCGAGGCCCCCCTGGGCAACAGGAGCGTGGAAGTAGCCCAGGGGAGTGTCCGCCGGGAGGCGGAACCATCTCCTTATGGCGGCCCTGATAGAGATGTCCGCCGACTTCAGGACACCCACCTGGGTGCCGCTAAGGGCCAGCCCATGGTACAGGCCAGGGAGAAGTACGTTGACGAGAGCGTAGAGGCGCTGCTGCGGCTTCAGCGGAGCTCGGGAGGTGACATCCAGCTGTTCCCCCTGGTGGCGTCGGGGGTTGAAGATGCAGCGACCCAAGGTGGAGAACTGCAGCCCCAGGTACCGGAAGGTCTCACCCACGTGCAGGGCAGGCACGGTGGTTTTGCTTGCCTTGAAGGTGACGTCGCCGTCCACCTTCACCTTCTTTTCGCGCCCAGACGCGACCAAGGCGAGGGTAAAACACTTCCGGGCGTTGATCTGCAGCCCCAGGGGTGCGAGGGCTGCGACAGCTGCATCTATGAGGGACTGCAGGCCCCTCGGAGTCGACGCGAACAACAGGATGTCATTTGCAAAGGCCGCAGCGTTGACTCTGCGACCGAGAATCTGAGCCCCGATGTGGGAGGGGAGAGTTTACCTAAAACATAGTCCACCATAAAGTTGAACAGGAGGAGGGAGAGCGGATCGCCCTGACGGACGCACCATGAAGGCTGCACAGACACGCCCACGGCGGCGCCGCCCGCTATCACCGTCGCACTGCACTCGTAGCACCGCTCGACGTATTCAATAAAGCAGCAGGCCATGAGCCCTCAGCACAGGGCGAAGGGCGGCATGATCCACCGAATCGAACGCTTTAGAAACGTCGATCGACGCCACAAAGACAGAGCGGCAGGAGCGGACTGCGTAGGTGAGAGCAGTGTCCAGGATGAAGGTGTTCTTCAACATCACATCCTGAGGGATGAATGCCCACTGACGTTCGTCCACAGCGTACGTAAGCATCAGGCGCGACGCGAGAACCTTGTGGAAGTTCCACGCCAGCACTGAGCAGACTGTAATGAGGCGAAAGTCAGCGGTAAATGTTGGTGCAGCCGTTTTGGGGAGAAGGGACGTGCGCGCGCGAGGCAGACGCTCGGTAAGGGCTCTGGCCAGATGGAAGAGGTTCATAAGCTTAAGAAGGACTTCGTGCGGCAGGCGCCGCAGCTCAGCAGGAGTCAGCTCGTCCGGATCCGCTGCTGATCCCCTGGGCGGCAAGGCGGCTGCGACCTCCTCGGCGGTGATTGGCCCCCCACAGGCTCCGAGTGCGGGAGGAGGCGGTCACGGATGAAGCCTGCAGTGGAAATGGGCTTCTTCGTGAAGAGGTCCGCCCAGAAGTCCAGCAGACAGGGAATGTTGGGTGGTGGCTGCAGCAGGGTGCCCTCCAAGAACGCAGCGCGCGCGCGACCTTTGGAAGGCATCCTGCATCTTCGCGTAGCCCCAACGGCGCGGTTTGCGCTTCGGCTGCGGCGTCCCTACAGGCGGCCGCTTCGGTGGCTGGCGCGACCTCTGCGTTCTCGTCCTCTCCCCTCTGGACCCGACCGACGCAAGCGCACTCGGGAGCATGCCCAGGATGACGTCAGTCGGCGTCCCCGGCCCCAGACTGATGACACGGTCAAGGGCCGAGAAGCGCTGAGCGGATGCGGGTAGCCCCGCTATATGCTCCCAGATGGTGGCGTCAGTCAAGCCCTCCGGCGGCGACCCGGTGGTGTCGGCCGCGAAGTCCTCAGCTGCGTCATTGGCTGGCGCAGCCGCGTCGCCCGCGTTGGGCGGCGACCTCTCCGCTCCCCGTTCTCAAGTGCCTCAAGAGAGTCATAGTTACTACTGCCAGCTGCTCCCCCATTTTACCACCATCACATCTTCTAGCATACTCTGGCCAGTCCGCCAGAAGCGATATGCAACTATTTGCTACCTTAAGCTTTTCATATTTACTCCTGCCGTCGTCCTCCAGAATTCGAGTCCAGTGTCCTAATCAATCTCTGGGTAGAGATTCGCTGATGGTATGGCTACACTCAGTGAAAGTAATGAAAAACTGCAGGACCTGCACAATGGAATGGATGGCGTAATGAGCATAGAATATGGATTGAGTGTAAACCACATAAAGGCGAAAGTAACGAGGAGCAGCACAAGTGAGTCTAGCGATAGTTGGCGGGTAAAGTATCTCAGCCACTTGAAATTTAACTGGTGGTAGGGAGAGGGGGTGGGGCTTATCACCACTAACTCTAAGAAGAAATTCGAATGAAATTGAAACAGATTGCCTGTCTTTTAAATGCCATTTTGTAATACTTTCACAAACTCTTACAGATGCAGTTACTCAAACAAATCTCCTGAAAATAATAGCGAGTAGAAATGATAACAGAGTTTCTATTCGAAAAGCAGATTTCATGAAAAATATAAACAATGCATCAACATACGTAGTAACACAACAGGTAAAACAGACCGAGTTCGGAAAAATATCCGCGCGGTTAGAGGCGCCATGTCACTGACACTTCGCACCCCCCCCCCCCCGGACTCCATCCCTCGGGCATTGTGGGGGGGCGGGGGTGTTGTGCTGTTGTTCTTAGCACAGGTTAGTTTAAGTAGTGTGTAAGTCTAGAGACCGATGACCTCTGAAGTTTGGTCCCTTAAGAACTCACACACATTTATTTTTAGGAAATTTAAAAATCTTGGATAAAATTGTTCAAATGGCTCTGAGCACTATGGGACTTAACATCTGAGGTCATCAGTCCCCTAGAACTCAGAACTACTTAAACCTAACTAACCTACGGACATCACACATCCCTGCCCGAGGCAGGATTCGAACCTGCGACTGTAGCGGTCGCGCGGTTCCAGACTGAAGCGCCTAGAACCGAACGGCCACACCGGCCGGCTCTTGGAGAAACCATGCAGCACAATGTATTAGGAGAATTAGCAAGAGATGTGAGTTTTTCTTAAACTGGAAGAAGGATACGGTCAGACAATAAAATCTACACGACGAAATGAATACTTAATAAAAGAATTAGAACACTACAGCACAGTGGTAACACAAGATTGTTTGTACGCATCTGAATGCTTCATTATAAACTATGAAATGGACAGAACACAGACAGCTGAATGAAAGACTATTAGAAGAACAACTGCCGCAAGTAAACCGCAGTTGGTTTGAAAATAAGAAATAATTAAGAGATCTACGAAAATACAGAGAAAATCTCATAGGTAATAGGAAAGCGAAGATTACTCTTCTTTGGTCGCCTCTTACCAACGAATGATAATGGGCGAACGACACAAAATATTTCTATATTAGTGGAAAAAGAAATAGAGAATAGCATAGCCTATAGAAATAAGAAAATAACTTGAAATAAAGAACATTAGAGAGTCGGAATTAACACGAGAAAGACGTCATAACAATAAAATACTAAATTTACAAGGCTTTCACGGCAGAAATTATATGTAGCCTTTCACAACGCGTACAGAAAAAAGCAAAAGCCTACATCGGGAGAAAGTACTGCAAAAAAGGCGAAACAAAAAAACTGACTATCTAGTTTCAACGTTTCGTTGATGTATGACTAGTAATCCTTTGTTTCATGTAGGTTGTATTATAAATCTACCATAGTTGCAGTACCTATGTATATTTTGGAGACTAATTTCAAACCGGCTGGTTCAGTCTCAAGCCTGACATGTTGAGGCTGCACTGAAAGTGCCTGATCTTAGTGACAGCCATCTAAATGTGGTGAATACGTGTATCACACAGTGACGGCAGATAATGTCACAACTTGCATATGCTCACATTACAAGTCAGAATGAAACTGTTTGATTCTGACTTGTATAGTGAGCATCTGTTCCAAAATGTTCAAATGCGTGTCAATTTTTAAGGGACCAAACTGCTGAGGCCACACACTACTTAAACTAACCCCTCCGGCGGGAGGTGCCGCGCAGTCAGTGACACGGGGCCTCAAACAGCGCAGCCACTGCGCGCGGCGGAGCATCTGTCTTTGCCAAATTCAGGTGGTTGTCATTAAGATCAGGCACTTTCAGTGCAACGGCAGTACGTCAGGCTTGAGACTGAACCAGTAGGTGCGAAACTAGCCGCCGAAATACAAGTACTGCATCTGTGACAGATTTCTAATAAACTCTTCATGAAAAGTAACCGAAGTTGTTCAGTGATCTTAGCAGGTCAGTGTACAGGCAAAATAAGGTTAAAATAAGGGGGGATACGATCCATACGAAGAATAAGAACCCACTTTGGAAGCCAAATTAGGCATAATGGACTTTGCAAGGAGGATATAAGGAGAACAACAGAACAAACAAAGTGGACTTACGTTCTTAAGAGAACTCTTCCTGAATGAAACATAAACCTTAATTTTAAGAAAAATTTCAAACTCGTTTAGAGCATATATGGTTGTGTGGAAGTGAATCATGATCTGTTCAAAAACTGGAAAAGAACAGACTGGAGCGTTTGAGAAGTGTGAAGTAATATATCAAATGAGGTGATTTCCTCAGAAGTGACACCGAAGAAATGTAAGGCGAACAGCCGGCCGCGGTGGTCTCGCGGTTCTAGGCGCGCAGTGCGGAACCGTGGGACTGCTACGGTCGCAGGTTCGAATCCTGCCTCGGGCATGGATGTGTGTGATGTCCTTAGGTTAGTTAGGTTTAAGTAGTTCTAAGTTCTAGGGGACTGATAACCACAGCAGTTGAGTCCCATAGTGCTCAGAGCCATTTGAACCATTTTGTAAGGCGAACAATGACGAGAAGGAGGAACACGATGATAGGACATGTGGTAGGCCAACAGAAGGTAATTTCCATGGCAGTAGATGGAGGTATAGAGGGTGTAAACTGCTGGGGAAGACAAAGATTGGAAGACATCGCACAAATAGTTGAGGCCGTAGGTCTAAAGTGCTGCCACTAGATGTAGAAATTATTACTTTATGTTTCTTCAAACATCCAACATAGCAAACTGAAATTTGCTACTACTTATTTAAATATATAAAGGAATTCTGTTAAACATCACAAAAAGTGACTATTTCCATGTCGTTGTTATAAAGGGTGTCCCAGAGGATGTAGCCATATCCAGGGATAAGACAGGAACGAAGATTCGAAGTAAAAAGGTCTGCTCAACGATGGACTCTAAAATGCATACTTTAAGAGCAATAACCACTTAATCTTCGATAATGTGAAACAAACCCCTCTACTCAAAGTTCTTTGCTTTCAATGTTTCGAGAGCTTGTACTGTAGGCCAAAACAAGGAAAAAAACAAAAAAACAAGTGCACATGAGCTCTAAAGTCCATGACGTAAGAGCTGTGGACACTTCGCTACTGTGAAACACATCTCTTCCACATTACCAGTGCTTATAGCTCTTAAGCCATGTCCTTCAGAGACCATGTTTACTGTACTTTTCTGCTTCGAATGATCGTTTCTGACATACCCATGCATACTGAGCTTTCCTTCTGGGACATCCTGTACATCCCACCGTTTACCTGCGGCCTAATTGCTGTTGGTAAACTCAGCAGAATTTTCTAAAGCAAGCATATGAGTATCTGAAAAGGAATGGGAGGGAATGGAAGCAGAATGGTAGCCAGGGGGGGTTGCTGGAAGCTCTTTTGTGGACATCAACAAATAAGAAAATTCGGAGGCGATAACTTAATGACAGATGGAGTGGTGAGATGGAGTTATATGGATGTATACAGCAGAAGATCGCAATGTACAGAAAAATGTCGAGCAGTACTGACATCAGTGGCTGTCTAATGCTTAGCTATGATGACGATAAAGACGAACCATGGGGCATTTAAGTAACTAAATGCAATAAACTAAACCAAGACGAAAGACAATTACCGTTAACTTCATCCTGCCTCACAGTAGCTTCAAGTCCACTTCTCTTGCTTTCTCCCAAATCCAAATTTCCCGATTTGTTTGTCACTTCGTTTATATTTTCTCATGAGTGCAACAGTATTCTGTGTCATTTACTATCTTCTAAAGACACAAGTGCAATAGAGCTCACCTGTGTTATCAGAACTATTTTTTCCATTGAAAATCTCGTTATGAAAATTTATGTAGCATCTTCATCTTTATTGTTTCCAAACAAAAGCGACTCAATGCCCATTAGATCTTAGACTTAAACTAGTTTATACGCATGTGGGATGCGAATCTCTGAGAGTCAAAATTATTTTACTTTGCACAGAAAAGCGAAAGGTTGACAGGGTTTCTCTTGCTGCCGATGGAACCGCGAAAATTAGTGTCTGAGTTGTCTTCTGCTTTAAGAGTACTTAGTCGCAAACATAATAAAAAATCGATTTTTTTATTCTTGTTCAGTGCACCAATTATTTAGCTACAAAACGACGTTTGTTTTGCGCTTATTTGACGATTCGCTTCGGAGTTATTACTTTTTTCGTATGTGTGGTAACCAGTGCCACACCCATTTTTGCTCTGTCTTGCTGAGCATTTTCTACAGTACAGCACATATTTATGGTCCAGAGATATACTTATTTGGATTGCAAGAGACGGTTGTTATTTTGATGCTTGGCTGCATGTCTGCATTATAGACTGTCGTTTGTCAACTTTTCATCTTTGTTGTTTTGTACGTTTTGACGATAGAAATGTAATGCTTTTGTAAATAAGAAATTGTGTAACGCTTTAGAATAAGGAAGTTTGGATATAAGCCCTAGTTTCTTAGAAATAAATATGTAAAAATAAACAACTAAACTGCTAGTTATGAACAGAGAGGTGACAACGGTTTTCCAAGTCTCACTCAAACAGGTGACAGCGAAATACATGGTGTGAATAGCGTTTCTGCTTCTGCTGACACAAATATTCTGATTTCCGTGAGGTCATTAAATAACCATATGGAAAAACACAGTTGTGAAAACTGTGTAGGAAATGTAACTTTGCACGAAGATGTGGAGGAAACCAAAGGGATTGTTTATAATTTAGTTTTAAAATGTTTGACATATAAATTTACTGCCAATACAGCGTCCTCTCACGAAACCAGAAGCAGACTGTATGAAAACAATGTAAGATTAGCGTATGCACTTAGACCCGTTGGGAAAGGATAAAGTTCAGGTGCAGTTCTTTGTACATTGATGAACATTCCCCCACCTCCCAGAATGTTTGATGTTTGGAACAAGACCATTGGTGCAGTTGTACATGATGTGAGTGAATCTACAACGTTGAAAGCAGCAAAAGAAGTACTTAACTTGAATGATGTGAAATCTGATCCAAGGCATATTGGTGCTGGTTTTGATGGCAGTTGGCAGAAACATCTACATCTACATCTACATGGATACTCTGCAAATGACAATTAAGTGCCTGGCAGAGGGTTCACAGAACCACCTTCACAATTCTCTGTTATTCCGTGGGCGTAAATCCCTAAGTAGCATTGTGTCAGCCACTGCTTTTGATACCAGAAAGGTTCTGGTTACTGAAATAATCTGTGACATCCGTAGGAAAAATCCCACTGCACAACAGGTGTGCAAAAAAGACTATGATGGTTCTAGTGGAGGCTGTGTTGCCAACATCTTCGAAAGGTCTATGCAGTCAAGACGTGTCCTGTATACAGCTTATCTGGGAGGGGACGTAAGGCTTAATCAGAAAATGGTAGTAAGTAAAACTTACGGGTCTACAGCGAAAATTAAAAAAACTTGAGTGTAATGAGCATGTACAAAAAAGAATGGGATCACGACTTCTGAAGCCAAGGATGAAATAGACAGGATCCAGAATTATTATGATATGAGAAGTAGGAATAACTGGAACAATGTAGAAGCAATGAGAAAATCTATCTGGGGCATATTCTTACACAAAATTCCAAAGGATGAGAAACCACAACACGAATTTTGCCAACAGTGACCTGACAGCTGGTGCAAATTCAACAACCCTGCTAAAGCCTCCAGTTATAAGCACAAACATTCAATTCCAGAAAATATCCAGCTTGCTGTGAAGCCCATTTTCAGAAACATTAGTTAACAAGACCTCTCAGAAAACTCTCTCCATGGTAACCTCAGTACCCGAGTGAAAGTTTGAATTCTGTCATTTGGACAAGGGTACCAAAAACTGTTCTTGTTAGAAAAGAAACATTAAACTTTGGTGTTTATGATACAGTGATGTGCTTTGATGCTGGCGTGTTAAAGAAGGCTGATGTGTTAAGACTCTTGGGAACACAGGGCGGCATCAATACTGCAAAAGAACTGAAAAGCTTCGGCATGGGCCTTATCCGTTGCACTGAAATTTCTGCAAGAAATTGGTACCGAGGAGGCCAGTATAGACATAAGACCAAAGAAAAGAAGAAAAGAAAGTAAAAAGGTAGAAGCTGAGTCACAGTGTAGTCTTCGAATGTTTCAGTAGTGTCTGTGTATGGTAATGTACATTAGTTTCTTGCATTTAAAACATTAATACAATTTTCTCAAAACTACATTTCTTGATCTCCTGGTACACTTTCCTCAAAACTAATATTGATGAAGACATCAGACTTTCAGAACTCTTCTTAATAAAACGACTAATCAGATAAAACATTGGACCTGTAATGACAACAACAACAAATTTACAATCTCCAAAGTATGTATAAAATTTATAATTTTTTCTCTTTTAGAACAACAAATCATTACTCATTAAGTGTATAAAATACATTAACAAATATTTATGTGATTTGCGGATGATGTTTCATCTGTACACTGTAAGAGGTTTAGGTCTTTATCTCCACTAGTTTCTTCAGAAAGCGTACTTCAAGGTTGCCCATTTTAACACATTTTTTTTTTAATTTCCTTCGTGACTCTGTTCCCTTGAGCTCCGTATGCTGTAGATATCGGACAAAGAACTTTGCCCCATAATTCAGAACAAACACTGGTGATACGCGTCTGCAAGAACAGATGCGCAACTGATTCCCAAAAATACTATCCCATATCTCTCGATCCATCTGTTGTTCAGTCAGAACTTAACAGTAAAGAAGCAGCTAGAACAGTATGGCATGCTTCGCGTAAGACAGCACAATCTGAGAAACTTTAGTGACGCGATTTCTTCACGTGGCATTCTAAAAGCTATAAATCAAGGCAGATCTTGAGTTCATAAAGGTTTTCACTGAGTACTACACTAACACTTACTAACGAGAGTACAGTCATGAGGGGTAACGAATAAAATTTGTGACTAGATTGACGATATCTCGCATCATGCTTTCTTGGAGAGAGATTCATCGGCAGATATACAAGTAACTTCAGATGCGACCAGAGAAGTGTGCTGTGACCCATGCTGTTCATGTTGTACATCAATGTCAATATTAATAGTAGACTCAGAATTGGTTCAAATGGCTCTGAGCACTATGAGACTCAACTGCTGTGGTCATAAGTCCCCTAGAACTTAGAACTACTTAAACCTAACTAACCTAAGGACAGCACACAACACCCAGCCATCACGAGGCAGAGAAAATCCCTGACCCCGCCGGGAATCGAACCCGGGAACCCGGGCGTGAGACTCAGAATTCTTGCGGATAATTCTCTATAGTAATGTCTGAAAAGATTTGCACAAATATTCACTTATAAATTGATAAAAAATTGGGAAGTGGTACCATGATGGTTAACTAGCTTTATATGTTTAAAAACGTGAAGCTATGTACTTCACAAAAGCAAGCAACGCAATACGCTATTGTGGTCCTTTTTACGAGAGGTCTTCGGTTCACCTATATTCACCCTGGAAGTGGAGAAACACAAATTATGAAAAATAACTGACGTCGAGGTTATTAAAAATGTTGTTCTAAATGAGATACGAATTGGTGAAAGAATCGACTGAGACTGTATTGAAAAAAAAAAAAAAACGTGAGTAGCCTATTACAGACCGGTTGTACAAGCCGGCCTCGGTGGCCAAACGGTTCTAGGCGCTTCAGTCCGGAACCGCGCGACTGCTACGGTAGCAGGTTCGAATCCTGCCTCGGGCATGGATGTGTGTGATGTTCTTAGGTTAGTTAGGTTTAAATAGTTCTAGGGGACTGATGACCTCAGCTGTTAAGTCCCATAGTGCTCAGAGCCATTTTTGAACCGGTTGTACAATGTCTGAGACATGCTTTGAAATGGTATACAGAATCTCAACAATCGTCATGATTTCCGTTGTTTCGTTTCACAGTTGAAAGTTTCTATTATTGCTTTAAGGAAATCTTCAATTGCTGTAGACGGTGAATGTTTTCCGTACAAAGGTGTGTTTATTTAGAAGCGAGTAATACGAGAAGACTTGCAAAGGTGAGGCACTGAAAGCTAAGAAACGAGAACCGCTCGCTTATAGACAACGCTGGGGTCTACAATCATGTTAACGCAACTTATCGCTGCAAAGGCAGTTGACAGAATCGACCGACTGTTGATTTTGTTATATCAGACAGTAATCTGCTTTCCATGAGGAGTTCTGCAAACTGAAATCTTTCACGTAGAGCGGTTAAATTTTGACAGATGCCACTATGTCTCCTGTGTTTTTAAAGCGAAAGCTTTTCCCATTGTTCGCTGATCCAGACAGCTGGTCACCAGCGCACCCTGCGAGAATTTTATTAGCCTAAAAATAAACCTCCAAAGCTGTGGAACACACATTTTTTTTTTTATTTTCGAAGTTTTCTCTGATGTCGCATTCCTTAGTTAAAAACTTTATGAAAACGTTTGTAATCCTAAAGTTCACAGCTGCGACTTCTGAAGTGATGTTTTTAATGAAATTATTCTATTAGCTTCAAGCAATTCAGTTAATGACGAGAGAGTAAGAACATGTACTTTTTTGACATGTTGTCTCATTCTTTCATCTGCAGGACCACGTCATGAGTGCGAACTGGGATTCTTCATGTTCGAGTGCGTCAGTGACCAGATAACTGAGGTACGTATCATTCAGAGAAGTTGAAACGATAGTCCTATGTTGGGCGAACTGGTTTTGGCCGATGCTCTGACTGTATCAAATTGATGAGTTTCCCTACATCGCTCTTGGACGCAGAAAGAATATGGAATATACCCGTGTTGGTGACGTAACAGCAAATAGTTATGCGTTTCTCGTCAAAATGATATATGAGTTTAAATGTGAAGCAGTTATGCATGAATGGCGTAGGATACGGGGACGGCAAAAATATAGTGTTTTACTGAAGTTGCCGTTAGATTAACCTCAGTTCCTCGTTGAGAGGTAAACTATCTGATCAAAGGTACCCGGTATCACTATCTAATGTGGAGACGACCTCTACATGTCACATGAGGCGAACAAACAAGTATCAAAGGAGTACAGTACTGAAGTTTATTAGATTAACCGTGGTTCCTCGTTGAGAGGTAAACTATCTGGTCAAAGATATCCAGAATCACTATCTAATGTGGAGTTGACCACTACATGTCACATGAGACGAAAAAGCCAGTGTAAAAGGAGTCTTCCTCTGTAGTGGTCAATCAAAGGATTGGTTTGCAACAGCTACAATGGCAGCTAGTCTCCATTCTGTGCGTCTTTCAGCTTTTCTCTTCATTTCTTTATAGGTCTTACATCCCACATCTTTCACGATTTGATCCATGTACCTCAGTCGTGGTCTTCCTCTTGGTCTTTTTCCCTCGACATATCCCTCTATGATTGTGTTCAGGAGACCTTTATGTCTTAATAGATGGCCTGTGAATTGCACTCTTCTTTTAACAATGAAACTCCAGAAGCTTCTCTTCTCTCCTGCTCTTTCCAGAACCACTTCGTTTGTGACCTTGTCGATACATTTTATTTTGAGCATGCGTCTATAGCACCACATTTCAAAAGAATTTAGCTTCTGGTCTTCCTCTGTCCCGAGAGTCCATGTTTCACACCCATAGCATGCCACACTCCACACATATGATTTCAAAAATGTTTTCCTGATTTCAAGGCTGATGCTCTTAGATGTTAATATGTTTTTCTTCTTGTTAAAAGCAGCCTTTGCTTGAGCTATTCTACTTCTCACTTCTGCCTTGCTCCTTCCATCCCTGGTAATATTACTGCCCAGATAAGTAAATTTATCAACTTGTTCAAGCAGTTCATTGCCTACATGAACTTGGACTTTCACTTGATCTTCTTTGTTGCATGCCATTACTTTTGTTTTTGCTTTATTAATTGTCATATTATATTCTTCACCCATAACTTTATCCATTCTATTCAGTAGGACTACAAGATCTTCTTCACTTTCAACTAGGACAGCTATATCATCGGCATATCTTATCATATCTATTCGTTGGCCATGAAGTACTACACCTGTCTGTGAATTTTCCCTTACTTTTTTCAGCGCCTCTTCAATGTATACGTTAAAGATAACAGGGGATAGTGCGCAACCTTGTCGGACACCTTTCCGTATCTGCACCTCTTCTTGTTTTGTCCGTCCACGGATAACTGCTGTCTCGTTTTTGTACAGGTTCCATATCATTTTTCTATCTTTATGGTCTATTCCTACATTTTTGAGTACCTCAAACATCTTATCCCATTTAACATTATCAAAGGCTTTCTCTACATCTACGAAAGCTATGTATGTTTTCAGGTTCTTATCTAGTCGTTTCTCTATTATTAGTTTTAGAGCAAATATTGCTTCTCTGGTTCCTCTATCTTTCCGGAATCCAAACTGGTCTTCGGAGAGTGTAGCTTCGACTTTTCGTTCTATGCGTTTTAGGATAATTGAGGTTAATATTTTAGAGTCGTGCGTAACTAGGCTGAGCGTCCTATAATTTTCACATCTTGTAGCATTTGCCTTCTTTGGAATGGGGATCATTATGTTTTTCTCAAATTCTGTAGGAATTTTACCCTGCTCGTACGTGTTGAAAACAAGATTATACAACTCCTGATTCAGTTTTGCTCCTCCAGATTTCAGAAGTTCGGCTGGGATGTTGCCTATACCAGGCGATTTGTTGTTTTTCAGTTTTTTCAGAGCTAGTTCAAACTCTTCCTGTAATATAGGTTCACCTATGTTGTGTGCATCTACTTCCGTTTCTTCTTCCATGATGTTTTCAGACAGGTCTGGTCCGCTGTACAGTTTTCCTATATATTGTTTCCATCTTCTTGCAACTTCATCATCGTCATCCAACATATTGCCATTTTCATCCATCACAGCCCTACACTTGTTTTTTCTGTCTCCAAAGCAATGTCTCACACATTTATAGGCCTTGTCGATATTTCCCTTGCTCATGTTGTCCTCAACTGAAATACAGAGATCATCAAGGTATTTTTCTCTTGCTTGTTTTGCCTCTATGTTGATTCTGTTTTTCAGACTCTTGTATTTCTCTTGGTCTTTCTTCCTCACAGAATTTTTTAATTTCCTTCTTTCTTCCATCATATTTATTAGGTCATTAGTGATCATTTCCTTCCTTTTCTCTGTCCTTTCTTTTCCTATTGCTTCTTCTGCTGCTTCTAAAATACCAGTTTTTATTTTTTCCCAGCTGCTTTGGATGTCATTGCAGCCCTGTGTATTTGTTTTCTTGTCTGTTTCTAGTTGATAGTGCTTCAGTGTATTTTCGTTTTTCAGGTTTGTCAAATCCCATTTACATGTACTGTACTGAAATTGGAAAACGATAAGAAATTAAGGAGACTGGATGTAGATGAGCCTAAGGAGATACAAACTGTGTTTCAGAGGCAACAGGAGGCAAAGTCGGACGGAAACAGAGGAAAGGAATACCACGTAAGACGAATGGGTAGCTTTGAGAGATGCAATAGGGAAAGCAGCAGAGGATCATGTAGATAAAAGGACAAGGCCTAGTAGGAATCCATGGATATCTCTGGAGATATTGACTTTATCTGACGAGAGGTGAAAATATATAAATGCAGAAAATGAAGCAGGAGAAAAGGAATACAGACCTAACTTGTTATTCGATCTGCCAACCTATTCTACAGCGCTCTGCTGTGGTGTCACACCTCAAAAGCTACTATTATCTTTTTGTGTGGATTGACTATCGCCCACCTTTAACGTTACACTCTTGACAAACACCTTCAGAAAAAAAACTATATAACACCTAAATTTATATTAGATATTAATAAATTCCTCGTTTTCAGAAATACTTCCCTTCCTATTTCCAGTTTGCATTTGACGTCTTCCCTTCTTCGACCATTATTAGTTATTTTGCTGCCCAAATAACAAAAAACTCATCTACTCCTTTTAGTGTCTCATTCTCCAACCTCACACTTGCAACATCGCCTGATTATATTCAGCTAACTAAATCCCATTAACTTTTTTTTATTTCTTTGATGTTCATCTTACATTGTTCTTTCAAGACAAAACCCGTTCCGGTCATCTGCTCTTCCACGTCCTTAGTTGACTCTAACAGAATTACAGATTCATCTTCAAACTCCAAGGACATTTTTTCTTCTCCTTGAACTTTAATTCAGTTTCCAATGTCTCCTTGGTTTCCTTCACAGATTCCTGTGTCAGAGACTGAATAACTTGGTCGATAGGCTAAAAACCTCACTGTGTTCTCAACTTTGTCCTCTTTTTATGTTCTTCTAACTCTTGTAAATGAAATCTGGTTTCTGTACAAGGTGTAAATAATCTTCCGATCACTGTATTACATCCCCGCTACCTCCTAAATTTCAAGCGGTTTATTCCTGTGCACACTGCCAAAAGCTTTTCCTAGGTCTACAAATGCTATCATCGTAGGTTTGCCTTTCCTTAACCTATCTTATAGCATAAGTCGTAAAGCATACATTTACATCTACGTGATTTGTCAGCTATTCACAATTAAGTGCCTGGCAGAGGGTTCAATGTCTCTAGCGTTCCACTCTCGAACAGCTCGCGGGAAAAACGAGAGCTTAATTTTTTCTGTGCGAGCAATGATTTCTCTTATTTTATCGTGATGATCAGTTCTCCCTATGCAGGTGGGTGCCAACAGAATGTTTTCGCTATTGGAGGAGAAAACTGGTGACTGAAATTTCATGAGAAGATCCCGTCGCAACGATAAACGACTTTGTTTTAATGATTGCCACTCCAATTCACTTATCATGTCTGTGGCACTATCTCTCATATTTCGCAATAATACAAAACGAGCCGCCCTTCTTTGAACTTTTTCAATATCATCTGTCAGTCTCAACTGATCGGATCCCACACAGCACAGCAGTACTCCAGAATATGGAGGACAAGTGTAGTGTACGCAGTCTCTTTAGTAGATCTGTTGCACCTTCTAAGTGTTCTGCCATTGAATCGCAGTCTTTGGTTTGTTCTACCCACATCATTATCTATGTGATCGTTCCAATTTAGGTTATTTGTAGTTATAATCTCTAAGTATTTAGTTGAATTTACAGCCTTCAGATTTGTGGGACTTACCACACAATCGAAATTTAGCGGATTTCCTTTAGTACTCATGTGAATAATTCACACTTTTCTTTATTCAGGGTCAATTGCCATTTTTCGCACCACACAGATATCTTATCTAAATTATTTTGCAATTTGTTTTGGTCATCTGATGACTTCACAAGACGATAAATGACAGCATCATCTGCAAATAATCTAAGAGGGCTACTCAGATTGTCTCCTATATCTTTAATATAGATCAGGAACGATATAGGGCCTATAAACCTTCCTTGGGGAGCGCCGGATATTTCTTCTGTCTTTCCGTCTATTACTACGAACTGTGACCTTTCTGATAGGAAATCACAAATGCAGTCGCACAACTGAGGCGATATTGCATAGGTAGACAGTTTGGTTAGAAGACGTTTGTGAGGAACGGTGTCGAAAGCCTTTTGGAAATCTAAAAATATGTAGTGAATTTGACATCCCCTGTCGATAGCACTCATTACTTCATGAGTATAAGGAGCTAGTTGTGTTCCGCAAGAACGATATTTTTCCGTGCTGACTATGTATCAGTAAATCGTTTTCTTCGAGGTACTTCATGATGTGGGAATACAGTATATGTTCCAAAACCCTACCGCAAATTGATGTTAGTGATATGGGCCTGTATTTCCGTGGATTACTCCTATTTCCCCTTTTGGGTATTGGTGTGACTTGAGCAACTTTCCAGTCTTTAGGTACGGATCTTTCTGTGAGCGAGTGGTTGTGTATAATTGCTAATTATGGATCTATTGCATCTGCATACTCTGAAAGGAACCTGACTGGTATGCTACCTGGACCGGAAACCTTGCCTTTATTAAATGATTTAAGCAGCTTTGCAACACCAAGCATATCTACTTTTATGTTTATCATCTACTGAGTTGTTCTTGACTGGAATTCGGGGTTACTTACTTCGTCTTCTTTGGTGAAGCTGTTTCGGAAAACCGTGTTTAATAACTCTGCTTTGGTGGCACTGTCATCAGTGTCTTCAGCGTTGTTATAGCGCAGCGAAGGTATTGATTGCGTCTTGCCACTGGTGTGCTTTATATATGACCATAATCTCTTTGCGTTTTCTGACAGATTCCGAGACATAGTTTCGTTGTGGAAATTATTAAAAGCATCTCGCATTGAAGCATGCACTATATTTCGAACTTCTGCAAAACTTTGCCAATCTTCGGTTTTTTTGCGTTCTTTTAAATTTGGCATGCTTTTTTAGTTGCTTCTGTAACAGCGATCTGATCCGTTTTGTGTACCATGGGGAATCAGTGCCATCACTTATTAATTTATGTGGTATACATCTCTCAGTTGCCGGCGATACTATCTCTTTGAAATTATTAGACATCTTTTCTACACTTACGTGATCAGATCGGAAGGAGTGGAGACTGTCTCTTAAAAAGGCGTTAAGAGCATTTTTACCAGCTTTTTTTAAATAGATGTACTTAGCGCTTCTTTTTGACGGTTATGGGTGTTAGGGTATTCAGCACGGCAGCAAGTGCCTTGTGGTCGCTAATCCCTGTATTCGCCATGATACTCCCTATTTGTGCAGGATTATTTTTTGCTAAGAGGTCAAGTATGTTTTCGCAACCATTTACGTTTTGAGTGGGCTCATGAACTAATTGTTCAAAATAATTTTCTGAGAAACCAATCAGTATAATTTCGGATGACGTTTAATGCCTGCCGCCGGCTTTAAATGTATAATTTTTCCAACATATCGTGGGTAAACTGAAGCCGCCACCGACTATAATTGTATGAGTGGCGTATCTATTTGAAATGAAACTCAAGTTTTCTTTGAACTGATCGGCAACTACATCTTCTGAGTCGGGGGTCGGTAGAACGCTCCAATTAACAGTTTAGTCCGATTGCCAAGTACAAGCTCTGCTCATACTAATTCGCAAGAACTATTTACTGCAATTTCACTACAAGGTAAACTACTTGTGACAGCAATAAATACTCCACCACCAACTGTATTTCTGAACACTGTTAGATCGTTTGAAAAAAATTCGGCTGAACGTATTTCCGGCTTAAGCCAGCTTTCTGTACCTACAACTATTTGAGCTTCAGGGCCTTTTTTTGGGGCTTGGAGCTCTGGTTCTTTCCCAACACAGCTGCTACAACAATTTACAACTACAATACCGATCGTCTCTACAACTACCCCACTGTGTTTTACCTGCCCCCTTTTAGACGGACGCCCTTCATGTGGTTTCCTGAGACCCTCTAACTTACAAAACCACCCAGTCCCCTCCACACAGCCCCCGCTAGTCAATATTGCATTGTATGTTTCTACATATCTCCAGAACCCAAAGCGACCTTCTCCAACGTCAGCCAGTTATTCAAGTCTCCTATATGCAATTTTTGTCAATAATTAGTTTCCAAGAATTCTTAACCTGATGGTTGGATAGTTTTCACACCTGTCAGCAACTGCCTTCTTTGAAATTGGAGCTATTACATTCTTCCTGATGTCTTATAGTAAATTGTATGTCTCTTACAACCTACATGCAAGATGGAATAACTTTGTCATGGCTGGCTCTCACCCCTCTGGATCTCAATTATTCTGAGGGAATCGCGTCTATTCCAGGTCTGTTGCTCCCACTCAGGACTTTAAGTACTCTTTTAAATTGTTCTCGCAGTATTATATGCCTCATCTCATCTTCTCCTACTTCCTCTGCTCTTTCTACCACATTGTTCTGAGGTCTGTTTCCCTGTGTTGGCCCTCCGTTACATTCCTTCGACGTTTCTGCTTTCCCTTCTTTGATCAGTACCATAGTGCCATCTGATCTCTTGATACTCATACAGTTACTTCATTTTTCTCCAAAGACCTCGTCAATTTTCCACTGTTAGCATCCATCTTTCTCCTAGTTTTCATGCTTCTGCAGCCTTGCATTTATCCTTTCGCCATTCCTGCAACCTCATTTGACATGCAATGTATAGCAAATGGCTGGGCAGAGTAAAGATTGGGAATTATTACGGGCGTTGATAAACGCGTCGTTGAGCGCCTCACAAACCAAACATCATCATCAGAAATCGGCGACAGGAATCCTGAGGCAGCAAAGTACTGTCAGTCTGGTAATAGAGAGAAGCGTGAGGGGCAAATACTGTAGCGCGTAACCAACGTTTGAATACAGTGAGTAGGTTTAAATGGATAAAGGCTGAGGTAGTCATGCAGACATGAGGAGTCTTGCCCAGGATAGACTAGTATGGAAAGGTGCGTCCATCATGCTGAAGTCCACAGAAACGAGATATCAGTTTGAGTCTACGTGAAAAGTTTTACCAGCTACAGAGATATATGTCGAACTACTAAAAATATATGTGCAGAAATACATGTGGTGCTACAGAAGAATGCTGAAGATTAGATGGGTAGATCACATAACTAATGAGGAGGTACTGAATAGGATTGGGGAGAAGAGGAGTTTGTGGCACAACTTGACTAGAAGAAGGGATCGGTTGGTAGGACATGTTCTGAGGCATCAAGGGATCACCAATTTAGTATTGGAAGGCAGCGTGGAGGGTAAAAACCGTAGAGGGAGACCAAGAGATGAATACACTAAGCAGATTCAGAAGGATGTAGGCTGCAGTACGTACTGGGAGTAGAAGCAGTTTGCACAGGTTAGAGTAGCATGGAGAGCTGCATCAAACCAGTCTCAGGACTGAAGACAACAACAACAACAATGTACAGAAATATAAGGGGCGTTCAAAAATAAACGAGCCGGAGGCACAATTACAGAAACTAGAAGCTGAGTGTTAGATTGACCGTGGTTGTTGAGACACTTGTCCCACTGGACACAAGGCGGTAAATGCCTGTCTCATAAAATTCCCAGGGCTGCCTTGTTAACCAGTTCCACAAGTACAACTGGACGTCGTCGTCCGAGGTGAATCGTTAGCCGCTCAAAGCGTTTCTATGGGAACCAAAAATGGCGCAATTACAGGGAGAGAGGTCGGGACTGTTTGGAGGGTGGCAGACAACCTCCCATTTGAATAGCTGCAGGAGTGCCGCGACTGTGTTGGCCGTATGAGGCTTTGGATTGTCGTGGAGCAGAATGACCCTAGGGGTGAGACTGCCCAGTCGTTTTAATTTGATCGCTTGGCGAAGGGTGGCCAGTAAGCGAGTAATGCTGGGCATTCGCTGTTGTCCCGTGCTCCAGGAAGTGAATCAGAAGGGGGCAATCTTGGTCAAACGATCTGAGGGGCAAACGATTCACCTCGGACGACGGCGTCCCTCTGTACGTGCGGAACTGGTTAACATCGCAGCGCCGGGAATTTTATGAGACAGCCATTCACCGCCTTGTGTCACAGTGGGATAAGTGTCTCAACAGCCAGGGTCAATACTTCTAACATACAGGTACTGGTTTCTGTAAATATGCCTCCGGCTCATTTCTTTTTGAACGCCCCTTACACAACTGCACCGTCTTACTCAGTGCAGGTGAACACAGAGTAAACCGTGCGCAGGAAAGGAGTTTACGGCCGGTTCAAACGCTTTCGATGCGAATAGGATATTGCTAACTATGATCCATTTTTGGGTCTACCGTAACAAATGATTAGTAAACAGGACATTTTCTTCCTGAATTTAGAACACAGATCGACTTAACACTATGCCGTCCTGCGACACCACAGTGGTGTCCTGCATGAAATAGCGGTCAACGGCCGGCGACACCACAGTGGTGTCGTCTGCATAGTATCGCGCGGTTGCCGACGACACAAGAGTGGTGTCGTGTCCATAGTATCGCGCAGTGACCGGCGACAGCACGTTAGTATCTTTTGCATTCTGTTGGTGTTTTGTTTAGGTAACAAGAAGTTACACACGTCAACAAGCGTTTTGTTTTTATAAGTAACTGTACATTTTCATCATGGCGGACGAAAGAAACAATAGGTTTTAAACATGGCTGCAACAGCAACTATTGAAATTCTTCACGATAAAGGATGACAGCCAAAAACTGTTGCAGGATAAAAATTTATTAAAATTTCTTGACCAAGGTTTCGGTACATATAAATATACCTTCATCAGAAGTAAAAAATCTCCATTACATGATGTAATTTCAGATTTTTTACTTCTGATGAAGGTATATTTATATGTACCGAAACCTTGGTCAAGAAATTTTAATAAATTTTTATCCTGCAACTGTTTTTGGCTGTCATCCTTTATCGTGAAGAAACAATAGGATTATTTACGATGAATGTGCGAACGTCTTGTCTGACGTTCCGTACCACTTGGCCGATTGGGAAGAAGACATTGGATATCAAAAAAAATGAATGTGAAACAGAATCGTAGGAAGATAGTGAAATACGTCCAAGAAGAATTCGGCGAACGCTACGATTGTCTACTGATTCGGCTGAATCAGACGAAGACGACAGTGCACAGTGGTCAGACTTTGATTTACCGAGGACCAATAATAAATTTGAAGGATCCCCGGATCCAAACATATTTCCCAAAGATAGAAAGAGCGCCGAGGATGTCGTACAATTATATATTGGGAACGAGCTATTTTAGTATATTAGCAACGAAACCAAAAAGTACTGCGGTCAAAATTGCAATAGAAGGAAACTGGATTTTAAAAAATGCCAAATTTGTCGACGTTACGGGACCAGAACTTAGGAAAAGTTTGGGCTTGCTATCCTTATGGGAACTGTAAGAAAAGCAAGGATCAATGATTATTGGTCAACGATTCCGTTGATAGACACAGCGATATTTCGCAAAATGATGTCCCTCAACCGATTCAGACAAATATTATCATTGTTACATTTTTCCCGACAGCATCAACAAACTGGAATTGGAAGTAAAATTCGTAATTGGTTATTTTTCCCAAAAGATTAATGAAACGTTTAATCTAAGTCAAACATCTCAATTGATGAAGGAATGATACCGTGGCGTGGACGGTTAAATTTTAAAGTTTACAATATTTAGAAAATTACGAAATACGGCATACTCATTCGGATGTTGTGTCATTCGAGTACGGGATACATTTCCTCATTCAAGATATATTCCGGCGCTGGACAGCCTTTAGCAAAAACAGTGACGGAACTACTGACATCTTCTGATGGAAAGTGGCATCACCTCTGCATGGATAATTATTGTAACAGTGTAGAAGTTGCAGAGAAGTTACTTGAAACGGAAATTCGACTTTGTGGAACGATATGGCAAAATAGAGGATTTGCGGAAAATTAAAGAGTTCAAAAATCAATGTGTTTGAAGCTTGTCATCAACGGAAAGGTTACAAGCGGCCGGTGACAAGCCAAGTAATCCTACTTAGCGCTGCCGGCGCCAAGCGAATAAATTTGTACGACACGTATTAAGAATGTAAAAAAAGAGTGGAAACAATGAGTAGTTCATTGACAAGAGCGACCAAGAACCATAAATTTCTGACAGAGGATGTAGCTTTGAGCAACAAGTTTGTCCCGAAGTAGACAGCGCGAGAATCAACCTATAGCTAGTCTTGTCACATTTTCATTTTCCTTTTATTTATGGCACTATTCGATGAATGGCCTCGACGCGCTACGTACAGTAGTAGTGCCCCAGGTAACCAACGCACTAATACGCGAGATAACTGTCTCACCGACAACTGTGCTGAGGGCGTCCTCGGCAGCTGAGTGGCTAACCCGCTTGCTGTTTGTCGTGTTTCAGTACTGTCAGTGGCAGAAGGAGTGAGCGGGGAGCTGCCGCCGGGCGCCGCTTCTGCCGTCACCGGACCTCCACACCCGCTGCTTGCGGGATTCACACAGACTCTTCAGAAATCCTGCACCGCATTGCCACAGAGATGTATTTATTTTTGATTTCACACATATATTTTGTACAAGTTCAAAAATACATATTCTCATAATACCAAGCGAGTGTTTTATATATTTTCTCATTACTTCCAGTGTATAGTCTGTGATACTAAAGATATACCCCCTTCCACCTATACGTATAAAACTTTTTTGATTTCTCTAAGGTGAGTACTCGAATCAGTACAAATGTATAAGTGTTTGTGAGTGAATAGTATGGAATATACAGGGTGTTTCAAAAATGACCGGTATATTTGAAACGGCAATAAAAACTAAACGAGCAGCGATAGAAATACACCGTTTGTTGCAATATGCTTGGGACAACAGTACATTTTCAGGCGGACAAACTTTCGAAATTACAGTAGTTACAATTTTCAACAACAGATGGCGCTGCAAGTGATGTGAAAGATATAGACGACAACGCAGTCTGTGGGTGCGCCATTCTGTACGTCGTCTTTCTGCGGTAAGCGTGTGCTGTTCACAACGTGCAAGTGTGCTGTAGACAACATGGTTTATTCCTTAGAACAGAGGATTTTTCTGGTGTTGGAATTCCACCGCCTAGAACACGGTGTTGTTGCAACAAGACGAAGTTTTCAACGGAGGTTTAATGTAACGCCAACGTCCACGTATCGTCTCATGCGCCAGAGTTTACACCTCTATCCATACAAAATTCAAACGCGGCAACCCCTCAGCGCCGCTACCATTGCTGCACGAGAGACATTCGCTAACGATATAGTGCACAGGATTGATGACAGCGATATGCATGTGGGCAGCATTTGGTTTACTGACGAAGCTTATTTTTACCTGGACGGCTTCGTCAATAAACAAAAAAATGGTTCAAATGGCTCTGAGCACTATGGGACTCAACGTCTGAGGTCATTAGTCCCCTAGAACTTAGAACTAGTTAAACCTAACGAACCTAAGGACATCACAAACATCCATGCCCGAGGCAGGATTCGAACCTGCGACCGTAGCGGTCTTGCGGTTCCAGACTGCAGCGCCTTTAACCGCACGGCGTCAATAAACAGAACTGGCGCATATGGGGAACCGAAAAGCCCCATGTTGCAGTCCCATCGTCCCTGCATCCTCAAAAAGTACTGGTCTGGGCCGCCATTTCTTCCAAAGGAATCATTGGCCCATTTTTCAGATCCGAAACGATTACTGCATCACGCTATCTGGACATTCTTCGTGAATTTGTGGCGGTACAAACTGCCTTAGACGACACTGCGAACACCTCGTGGTTTATGCAAGATGGTGCCCGGCAACATCGCACGGCCGACGTCTTTAATTTCCTGAATGAATATTTCGATGATCGTGTGATTGCTTTGGGCTATCCGAAACATACAGGAAGCGGCGTGGATTGGCCTCCCTATTCGCCAGACATGAACCCCTGTGACTTCTTTCTGTGGGGACACTTGAAAGACCAGGTGTACCGCCAGAATCCAGAAACAATTGAACAGCTGAAGCAGTACATCTCATCTGCATGTGAAGCCATTCCGCCAGACACGTTGTCAAAGGTTTCGGGTAATTTCATTCAGAGACTACGCCATATTATTGCTACGCATGGTGGATATGTGGAAAATATCGTACTATAGAGTTTCCCAGACCGCAGCGCCATCTGTTGTTGAAAATTGTAACTACTGTAATTTCGAAAGTTTGTCTGCCTGAAAATGTACTGTTGTCCCAAGCATATTGCAACAAACGGGGTATTTCTATCGCTGCTCGTTTAGTTTGTATTGCCGTTTCAAATATACCGGTCATTTTTGAAACACCCTGTACCACCTCAATGAAAGAGATTGGAGGTGGAGCATTTGTCACAAACTGCCTTCAAACGATATTAATGTTTTGCGAGCAGTGGAGCAGGGCATTTAGATTACAATTCATTTTAGAAATGTCCCTCATTAAACTATATATGCGGTGCACTCTATTACTTTAAGAAATTGGCATTGCCGTGGTATTCCATAATGGATACATGTGGCAACTAACTCAGGACACCATTGTACGTAAAGAATGAGTAAATACACTCCAATTGTAAAAATAAAAAAAAATAAAAATAAGTGAAGCACCAGAAGGAATTATCTGACTGAGACGGAACTCGGCAGATATGATGTACATGTACAGACCAACAAATAATTACAATTTCAGAAGAATTGGATGATTTATTCAAGATAAATAGCTTCACAATTTGAGCAAGCCAATAACGCGATAGTCCACCCTGTTCTTAGGCAAGCAGTTATTCGTCTTGGCATTAATTGGTTGAGTTGTTCGATGACCTCCTGCGTGATATCGTGCCAAATTCTGCCCTACTGGCGCGTTCGATCGTCGAATTCCCTAAGTTGTTGTAGGCCCCTGCCTGTGATGCTCCGAACGTACTCAACCTGGGAGCGATCCGGCTATCTTACCTGTCGAAGTGCGGTTTGGCAAGCACAAAGACAAACAGTGGAGCCGGCCGTTGTGGCCGTGTGGTTCTAGGCACTTCAGTCTGGAACCGAGCGACCGCTACGGTCGCAGGTTCGAATCCTGCCTCGGGCATGGATGTGTGTGATGTCGTTAGGTTAGTTAGGTTTAAATAGTTCTAAGTTCTAGGGGACTGATGACCACAGATGTTAAGTCCCATAGTGCTCAGAGCCATTTGAACCATTTGAACAAACAGTGGAAACTCTCACCGTTTGCGGGCAGGTATTATCTTGCCGAAATACAAGCCCAGGATTGCTTGGCGTAGAGGGAAGAAAACGGGACTAAGAATATTGTCAACGTACCGCTGTGCTGTTCAAATCGTTGTCGGGACGTATGGTAGGCGACAGTTACGTTGGTATCCCACCATTGCACGTGACTTTCCCAAACACGTCTTCGCTGGTCACTGGGGCTCAGTTCGGGTAATGTAACTGATGATGATAAACAGAAGGCCGAAATTCTAAGCCTGGCTTTCAAAAACTCTTTTACGGCAGAGGACAACAGCACCTTTCCCCCTTTCAATTATCGAACAAACACAAGGATGGCTGACATAGTGACTGCCGGCATGAGTGGCCGAGCGGTGCTAGGCGCTACAGTCTGGAACCGAGCGACCGCTACGGTCGCAGGTTCGAATCCTGCCTAAGGCATGGATGTGTGTGACGTCCTTAGGTTAGTTAGGTTTAATTAGTTCTAAGTTCTAGGTCACTGATGACTTCAGAAGTTAAGTCGCATAGTGCTCAGAGCCATTTGAACCAGCTGACATAGTGTTTAGTGTATCTGGTATTGTAAAACATTTCAGATCCCTATACGCGAGGAAGGCATCTGGCCCAGACGCAAGATTATATGCTGACTATGCTACAAATATAGCACCATTCTTATCCATCATCTGTCAGAGATCATTGGAACAGCGGAAAGTTCCATGGGACTGGAAGAAGGCCCAGGTCATAGCAATCTATAAAAAGGGTAGAAAAACGAATGCACATAATTACCGGCCAATTTCACTGACATCGTTTTGTTGTAGAATCAGGGAACATATTTTGTGTTAAGACATTATGACCTTTCTAGACTCTGAGAAGCTCATCCCCAGAAACCAGCACTGTTTTAGGAACCAGCGGTCATGCGAGACACAGCTGGCCCTCTTTGTGCATGATATACGACAGGCTCTAGATACCGCCTCGCAGGTTGATGCCAAATTTCTCGACTTTAGAAAGGCGTTCGACTGAGATCCACACTGTCGCTTGCTCCAAAAAGTGCGCTCTGACGGTCTATCCGATGACATATGCGGTTGGATAAAACGTTTTCTAACAGACAGGGAACAGGATGTCGTCCTGAACGGGGTGACTTCAACAGAAAGAAGCGTAACTTCAGGTGTGCCCCAGGGCAGCGTAATAGGACCGCCGCTTTTTACGATTTATATAAACGATCTGGTTGACGGTACTGACAGCAGCATTAGATTGTTTGCTGATGATGCTGTAGTCTACAGAAAACCAGTATCACAAGAAAGTTGTGAACAAATCAATGAGGATTTGCAGAAAATAAATGCGTGGTGTAGTGACTGACAGTTAGCTTTCAATATTAGTAAGTGTAACCTACTGCGTATAACAAGGCGAAAATCTCCATTAATGTACGAGTACAAAAGAAACGCTCAGTCTTTGGAAGCGGTAACATTCGTCAAGTATCTGGGTGTGACTATTCAAAATGATCTCAAATGGAATGGTCAGATTGCACAAGTAACGGGTAAGACGAACTCTAGATTGCGGTTTATTGGTAGAATCCTGAAGTGATGCAGTCATTCAACAAAGGAAATAGCTTACAATAGGTTGAAACGACCCCTTTTAACAATTCTACATGACTGTGCTTAAACTGACACACAATATATTTAGCGCAACGCAATCTCACTATCAAAGATCCCTGCAAAAGAATGGCCCTGAGTAACATTAAACTATACCTTTCACAAATCACTTACCTTACAAAAATCTTCATTACTCGAACTACTGCAATACAGCGAGCGCCACTACTGCCAGCTAAATAAAAGATTCAAACTACGGAAGGCACTAAATACTGATAGGGATAGTTAGCAAATGAAAGATATTAATAGAGAACAAACAATGTATTTACCTTAATAGTCATAATATATATAGCAGCTCATGACAAATTACAAAACTCCGCCATCTCTCTCCCCACATCCATCACTGCTGGCGGCTCACCTCCAACTGCGCAACGCTACGCGCTGTTCACATCCAGCTGCCGCTGCCCAACACTAAAATGGCAGACAACAATGCAAACTAGACACAGACTGCACACAGCACAGCCAGTGATTTTTATACACAGGTGGCGTTACCAATAAAAAAACCTAAACAGCCTACTTACATAGCCCCCATGCTCCCCACAAAAAATTTTACAAATTGTTTTGGGCAGTGGCCAATAATGATTTGATAAAATTTTTTATAATTACAATAACAAAGATATCAAATGCACACACTTATTGATACATTGTTGGTCAAAAGCTAAACTTTCTCACAGTCCATAAAGAGAGTCCTAATCGTTCATCACAGTAAAATAGCAGTGTTTTTCTCGAAGTCTGAGCAGTAAAAGAAAATGCACACGGAAGTAGTGGATTTCCATGCAGTCTTGAAGAAGTAGTGTTGTCCTTCCAACGAAAAGACAGTGCTGACTCTTGACATGCAGACAGGTAATAGTCCACAACAGAGCAAACCCACAGCAGAGTCAGTCGAAATTTTGAACAGTATTGGTAGGTACGTCATCACAGAGCAGACCCCCTGTAGTCCTGGTAGAGATTACGGTATTGGTGGGCCACCAGAGGTGCAGACCCACTGCAGTCCTTGTAGAAATGGCCAGCAGCCATCTGTTGTGACTGTGAAGGTGCACAATCACCATTGAAGAGTATTGCAGATAATATAGCAAGTCCATAACCACCACTTGCGCACTCACAAAGTTTTTGGAATTGTCCTTAGAACCAGCAATAATGTTATCCAGTCCCTTGCTGAATTATTAACACACGTGCAAACACTAGCAGTCCCTACTTCTCACATATTGTCCATATACTATGACCAACAGAAACGTGTGCAGTGAAATGTAACTTACAAGTTACTTAATTTGATGAACTGGTGTCAATTACAACATTAGAACATAAGAATACATTTACAAAGGTACAAAATACATCATTAAAGAACATAACGATACAGATAACATTTGTGGTACAGGCTTTACAAAAGAATCGAACTAACATATACATTAGTGTTACAGGAATTATAAGTACCTACATAAAAGATCAGAATAACTTTTGGAACATCAACTTTACACATGAGCATTAAAACAAAACAGAATAAATAATGTCTAAGCATATTTACAAGGTAAATAACATATTATTAATGCCAATTATATTTGAGGATAACAGTATTCCTCATCATAGTGAATGTAGCTTAGTATTAGAAGAAGAAAAAATTCTATGAAACTACACAGAGACAGGAAGAAAACAAATACACAATGGTACACAAACACATAGTGGGATAACACAAAAGGAAAGGACAGGGTTCGTTTTCAGTGTAACATTTGGTACTGCAGTCCAACCCAAAACTTCATTCCATAGATCTTTCGTCTTATTTCGATATTTGCTCCAGCCAAAAAAATCCTATCCAAGCATGCTTTCTGTATTTTTCTCGTATAACCTCTCAGTGCATTTCTTCAAATTCATCACAACTCATTCTCTTATAGGCTACCCCCTCTTAAGCTAACGTAACTCTACTGAGCTCAGATGCTAAACTAAGGGACGAGGCAATGCAGCAGCACAAAACAATTAACACGAACAGCAATGGCAAAAAAAAAATTCAAATTGGCAAAGTAAGCAACAATATTACAACTAATACAAGGCAATGAGCAGCAAACAAGAATAATAAATCAGTAGTAAACTGACTTAGCAGAGTAACACAAAGTCAAATTCAGTAACACTATGCCTGGCAAACAGCAGCAGCAAATGCTATAACTAATACCTAAGCATGGCAAAGTTCAAGCAGAAAAAATATTACACTAAAGACAACAATGCAGAAAAAGGGAAATGTCTATTCACATCTTAATATCTATGTCATTAAAGTGGTGCACCACAAAAACTAATTCTACAAAAAATTACCAAGTACTTGAAAAGAAAATTATATATGCAGTTATTGTTATCAGTCCCTTCTTATTGTTCTTTCCATTCCAAGAGCTCCTTTTTCGAAGAATGTGGATCATAAAATAGTTATTTAATAGATCTGTTGACAGAAAGTGTTCACATTAGCAAATGCATATAAGTTTATTTTATAAAACTAATGCTGCAACACAGCTGGAAACCAGATATCAAATGAAATAAGCAACTATGTACAAAGTAAAGCATAAGAACATCATTCAGCAGTCATGAGGCATTTCATAAGTTAGTAGAAAAATCTCTCAACTAGAGAGACAGTAGTCATAATCAGGTGTATAGACATAAAAATATTTCTCGTCATTTCATTAGGCATTTCAGTAAATATCATAAATTAAGAGCTCCACAGTGTAATCATACGTTTTCAAGTTCGAGCGTGTCGTATTTGCGATGCTTTCTACAAAGGAATGTCAATAGCGAGGATAATGGCCTCCTTCTTTTTTTTTCTTTTTTTTTTTGCACCTAATGGCTTTCTTTTGTCAGACGTCTACCTCTCAGCTGGGCGCCCAAAACGCATTACGCCAAGGTCACTTACCTTTCTTACTGAAATATTTACGACAGCAGTTTCCGCTACAGTGGCAGTCTCATATAAAAATTTCACAGGTCGAAAATTTGCGTTACAAATGTGTAGAAACAAAAACTTATGAATGTAACAGTGTCCAAAAAATTTTCGCTGGCATTGTGATACATTAACGCATTTACACACATTTCATAACTCTTAAAGTATGATTCTTTGTTTCCAACATCCTTTTTCACAAGTCAGAGTCCCTAACTACTATTCATTACTCCTTACCTTATTACACATAAACATATTCGTCGACACGTCAATCTTGCGACGACACTTCAATATTTCATCATAATAAATGCATAGCATAATCAAATTCCTCATATAGCATCAGCTTATTGATCATAAACATACCTCAACAGCATAATACACATTGTCATCGTAATAATAACATCATAACACCTCAGTCAAATCTCAAAAACTTCGTAGCTTCCACCAATAATTTCAAAACCTAAAAAAATTCTCTGCTCATGTCAAAAGTGTCATCTGCCTCAAACGCACTTCAAAAATCATGATCCCATACCAAATATATCATTCAAAGCTCTCGTAGTATCACAATGGTTCCAAAAAAATATGAACAGTTCACAAAGTACAGACAAAATACAGTTTCATAAGTGTGAAGTTATCCAACTGTGTAATTGCGTAAACATCTGTCACTGACGTAGTAAAAAGAATGCTTGTTTCTCTGTCAAATAATCAGATAGCTGTGTAATTCTGTGTTAGAGAAATATGGCACCGAAGTGTAAAGTTGTATAAGCAAATACCATATTAGCTAGGGCTCCTTGTGCTTGCCAAACACGTGGTACACAAAGTAAGCGTGTACCCCCCTGAGGATTAATGTAATTATATCCTCAGGTGTTACAGATTATTCAATGGAATAAAATGTATCACGGAAAAACTTCATATCATTGTACTTCAAATATCTTTAAAAATAAATGTTTTAAGTACAAAATTAATCACTCAAATACGTGTCCTGCGGCGCTAAATGTGCGTCTTGCTGTAAGATAATTCTGTGGAAGTGTCATAATTATCGTCCTCTGTAAGCTAAGTTCTGCAGAAGCCAATGTACTTACCTCATGATACACCAAATTTCAAGTAAACCAAAATGTTGCATTAAAATCTCATTAGCAGTGCCAGTATATGTTCTAAGTATGTGAGCCTGATAGTTTTTACGTAATCGTGCAACTAATAAGCAAGAATGTACACATAACAACACTGTGTCGTCTGTTCACTATAACAATGCATTCGTAATTCCTGTTGAAATAAGTTCTCTTGGTTCTTGACTGGATATTTAACTTCAAACATTGTTGCATGAAAACAGTTTCTCAGTGTGACAAGCATACTAGTAATGTAAAGTGAAAAGTTTTATGGCAAAGACTAAGTTAAAAAACAGATTATCTTTAAATAAACGGTTTTATATGTGAAATGTGGTGTAAACCTTTACTCTTCCTAGTACTCAGAGTTTCAACTTCAACGCAATTATCATGCGGTATACGTCGGTAAAGAATACTGGAATTTTTCTCAAGGTTAGCGTCTATGTTATTTTTCTCTGAACCAGCCGGCGCATGCGGCTGCCTGCGGTGCGAGTCATTGTCTGTCCCTTTGTTGGCGCGCGTCGTTATTGGGATTAGGAGACCTAACTTCTACAAATTCACCTTGCCGAGAAGGCCCTGCCCTGTTTAAATCCCGCCAGTTCTGATGCAATTCAGGTCTGTCGTTACGAATATATCGTTTGTCGTCATGTCGGTAGGTTCCGTAGTTTCTTCCTTGTCCGTCACGTGGTGGAGAATTTCTCCCTGAATCGTAACTGTGCGCCGAACTGTTGCGTCTGAAGTTATTCTGTCTCCCTTGATAATAATTGTTTTGGTTCTTATATTGTCTGTTTCTATGGTAATCTCTGTCATATTCGTTACTACGGAAATGCGATCTTTCTCTGTAACTACTATTCTGCCAACGGTTGGCATACGGGTGGTGTCTGTTTTGTTCACTATATGTGTTGTGAGAATAGCCTTGTCGTGTCCAGTTATTATTTCTTTCATCGCGGAATTGTGACAGATGTGACCTGTAATTGTTGTGTTCCTGGTTTCGCGTTCCGCGATTGTCAGTGTCAATTTCTAATTCTTGTAAGAGTCCCTGAAAAGCTTCAATGTCGTCTTTGCAACGTCCTGCCAAAATAATATGTCGTAAATGTTCAGGTAATTTGCTTAAGCAAATGCGGATGAGTTCTGAGGGGCTGTATGGGTTTGACAGGTACTGATTCTTGTGCAACACGTCTTCAAAATATTTCGCAAGACTGGAGAATTCAGATTGTTCGAAATGTTTCGTCATTATGATGCTATGTTTTACTCTGTCTTGTGTAGCTTGAGACCAATACGCTGAGAGGAAGGCATGATAAAATTCTCCTTCACTGTGACAATCGTGAATGACCGATCGCATTCTTACAGCTGGTTCATTCTCTAAGTAGCCACACATAAATTCTAATCTGTGTTCTAACGACCAGTTGGGAGGAAAACAATGAGAGAATTGATGGAGCCACGCTTGTGGATGAATGTCGTTGCCAGAATTCTTAAATGTTTTGAATTTACGTGTAGTAATGAACAGCTTATAGTCAAAGTCATCGTGTTGGCGAGTAGCATATCGATCATTGTTACGTCGTGTCGGCGGTTCCATTTCAAAATTCGGTGCACCTTGCCAATTTCTTTCATAACTTCCGAAATGCGCTGTGTTATTATTTTGTGGCTGTTCCGTATTTCTATGTCCCTCTTCCCGTATTGGAGCGCGAGTGTCCTCTGAAATACGTAATTCTTGTATTACCTGTGTCAGCTGATCTTGTACTTCCCGGATTTCTCTTTGGTGTTGCGTATTAATTTGATTCAGAGTTTGTTTCAGTTTCCTAATTTGTTCGCACTCTTCTGTGTCATTAAAGACTACCGGATTTGTGTCATTCAGATTATCATCTACCTTCGTAGATAAATTAGTGAACTGATCCGTAAGTTCGGCTACTTTCTCCGATAGTGTACTTATTTCCTCAGTGTGTTTTTCTGAACCAAGTTTCAGAGAATCTACTGTGTCCTTTAAGTTTTCCTGAGTTTTTGCAAGTTGCGTAACCGAATCGGTAGATGCAACTGAGTCAATTTTAGCTTGCAAGGTCTCATGATTTTCATGAACAATAGTTTGCAGTTCTTTTATGGCTGCTTCGTGATTCTGTAATGCATTTTCATGCCGCGAAAAAATAGGTTGAAAATGCTCACAAATTTGTGTTTCTACGTCATTACAGACTTTTTGACATTTCGATTCAATGTTATGTAACTCAGTAGTTAAATCTTCACGTGTTTGTTCAAGCGTATGTTCCACTGAGTCTAACTTTTGAAGCTTTTCTTCCATTGCGTCTAACTGTTGCTGTGTTTGTCTCTGGTGTTGTGCCATTGTGTCTAACTTTTGAAGATTTTGTTCCATTGTGTCTAACTGTTGCTGTGTTTGTCTCTGGTGTTGTTCCATTGTGTCTAACTTTTGAAGCTTTTGTCCCATTTGTCTCTGATTTTGTTCCATTTGTTGCATTAATTGCAATAATAATGTATTAGTGTCTGGAATCTGTTTCTCTATGCTTTTTGGCAGTGCATTTTCACATGCAACATTCACATTTTGACAAGCAGAAAATGTGTCTTGACTCATTTGAGAAAACGGTGAGGACCCAAAACCTAAGTCTACAGTATTTGCAATATTGTGTTCTGTCATTTCGGATTCCTGAGGCGAGCTGTTGCCTACCGATCGATCGATAATGCTTCCCTGTTCACTAATTGTTTCACTGTCTACACCATTGTTTGCAGCCTGCTCTATTTCCCTATGCACAGTTACCAAATTACTACTTTGTACGTCTGTTAATTCATTACACAGTGGTGCTGGCAAGATACGCTCGTCATCACTATTATTTCTCAGTTTACTTTGGAGCCTAGTGTTACGTTTTTCACACGCCATTATTGTCACAATATTTCACACGATAACACAGAAAAGCACAATTTGAAGAGCAAAAATAAGAGAACACATTAACATAGCACTGACAATAATATGTAGTTAATAGCAAGCGCAGCTGCGAAATACTTGGTGCAAATCTACATGCATTCCACAACTGTTTTACTGTACAACAATGAAAGACTGCAACTACAAAGGAGATTCTCTCTACAATTACGCGCTAGCAATAAACAATAGCTACACTAATTACACAAACTACAAGAAAAAATCAGAAGATTCCAGTGAGGTATCCTCGGCTAAGGGTCGACATATGAAACGTCCCCTTTGATCAAATCTACATGACTGTGCTTAAACTGACACACAATATTTTTAGCGCAACGCAATCTCACTATCAAAGATCCCTGCAAAAGAATGGCCCTGAGTAACATTAAACTATACCTTTCACAATCACTTACCTCACAAAAATCTTCATTACTCGAACTACTGCAATACAGCGAGCGCCACTACTGCCAGCTAAATAAAAGATTCAAACTACGGAAGGCACTAACTACTGATAGGGATAGTTAGCAAATGAAAGATATTGATAGAGAACAAACAATGTATTTACCTTAATAGTCATAATATATATAGCAGTTCATGACAAATTACAAAACTCCGCCATCTCTCTCCCCACATCCACCACTGCTGGCGGCTCACCTCCAACTGCGCAACGCTACGCGCTGTTCACATCCAGCTGCCGCTGCCCAACACTACAATGGCAGACAACAATGCAAACTAGACACAGACTGCACACAGCACAGCCAGTGATTTTTATACAGAGGTGGCGTTACTAATAAAAAAACCTAAACAGCCTACTTACAAGGTTAGTTCCATGGGACCCTTAACATAGAAAGTTTGAAGTGGGACACACTTGCAGTTAGACGGCACGCTAAACAGAAGGGGCTGCTCACTAAATTCCGAAATCCGAACTTCACCGACCAACTTTCAAATCGCGTAATGATAGCCATTCAAAGATGAGGAAAATTAAGGGAAATAAGAGCTCATACTGAGGCGTTCAGACAGTCGTTTTTCCCTCACGCTATCCACGAGTGGAACAGAGGGGGGGGGGGGGGAGGATATGACTTTGGCGCGAAATATGCCCTCCGCCACACACCGCTTGGTGGCTAGCGGAGTATATATGTAGATGTAGACGTAGAAGCGAGGTTCATCACGGAAGACAACAATACCCCAGCCACGGTGATTGTGGGCCGAAGATGCGTCTAGAGACGCTCTGGACAGCGGTAGGATATCAGCCTGATTACGATGTTGCACTGTTTGTGTTGTTTAGAACGATGCAATGTTCCTTCAGACGTGCATGCATATCCAAAGGATAAGACACTGCGGCGACTATAGCCGTTATGAAATATCCCAGATGTATTCGCAACTGCGAATACGAAAAACAATCAGCTGTATAAAGGAATGACGGACAGGCACTCGAACCCGGAGTTTCGTCTTCGCGCGAGCGGTCGCCTTAACCGCTTTGGCTATCCGTGCACGACACATTACCAGATCCAAACTGTCAAACATCGTCGTTCGCCCGCCACAACCTGTACTCGTACACACGTCATGTAATTCCCCTGGAGAGGAGGACATTTTAATTGAAAGTCACGGATGAATACGATATTGGAGTGCCTGTGTTGTTAAGAAAAACTATGCAGTGATTATGCCCGTCATTATCATTATTCCCTTTTACAGTTAACTATTGTTTGTCTGTATATTTACCTGACTCTAGCCTACCATAGGCCCCGACAACGAGGAGTCATGGACGGGTGTGCATTTCATTTCACACCACGAATTCTTTGGTTGACATCCGTGGTAGGTCGACAGCGGTACGTCGAGGATATTCTACAACCCGTTTTGTTGCCCTTCACCCCAAGACATCTTGGGTTTAAACTCCGGAAAGATAATACTCGCAGACAGACGGAGGGAATTTTTACTGCTTGCCTTCGTGCTTGCCACACTATTCCTTGGCCAGAAAGTTCGGTGGATGTCTCTCAATATGAGAAACCTCGGAGAATAGAGGGCAGGGCCCTCCTACCAGCTCGGAATTTTTTTGATCTAACGAGCCTGATGGACAGAATTTAGCACGATATCCCTGCAGAGGTCATCCAAAAACTCTGTCGATCAATACCAAGCCGAATAACTTCTTCCATAGGGGCAAGGTGAATCAACGAGTTATTGATTTGCTTAATTTGTGAAGCTTTTTCTCTTGAGTAAATCATCAAGTTTTTGTGAAACTGTAGTGATTTGTTTGTCTGCAAATGTACGTCATGTCTACCGATACCCTCCCATTCGGATAATTCCTCCGTGGTGCGTCTTTGGTTTTTGTCTTGAAGTGTAAACCGATGTGCGAATTTCATTAAGTTGTAGAGGGTAAAAAGTTGTCGGAAGACGGAGAATGGAATACAGCAAGTAATTCAGGAAGTAGTTTGCAAGTGCTACTCTGAGATGAAAGGGTTGGCACAGGAGAGGAATTTGTGGCAGGCTGCATCGAACCAGTCAGAAAGTTGAGACTCAAAAAGAAAGGAAGGAAAATAAAGGTGGCTTTACGTATGCAAGTAATTTTAACGTTTGTGTCTGCCGATTTATGACAACGACATTTTTGTGAATGGAACTCTATGCGTTTCTCTGTGACACTGGAAGAGCCACCAAAGAGGACTTCAGTGACACAACATTTGTGAAACGTGATTCAACAGTGACAAGATAACAGTGTTGCAAACCTATCAGGGGGGGGGGGGGGACATCCCCTCAAACGTCTGCATTGCCACACCAAAAGTGAGCGTACACGCAACTAGGGTATGGTTCGTGTGTTCCTTATGTACAAATATATTCCTAAACCGATATCCTGGAACCCGATATCAGCTGCTGGTTGCCTATCTAACGGCTGTCAAGAGGAACGAAAATTTAGTTTTCAGTATTCCGCGTAATTATTGATCAAAGTTTTAAAATTTAAAATGCCATCATAATATGCTCATTAGGAGGTACTACGTTACGCTAAAAGTTTAATACAATAACAGAAGAATTACAGACATATACAGCGTGTTTGTCTTGAGTTCCGTAGCTCATGGTGTGCAAATAATTGGAATATTCTCTGCCAATATTTGAGAATGAGATCATTTTTCGACATTCAACATACTTTACAAGTAATTTCAGACATTCACGGAACATTTCCTCGCTGACACTCCCCCCTCCCCTACACACACAAAATAATGAAAGCAAAAAAATTATCGGTTTCTACCTTTTCGCTGTCCATGCAGTCAGGCTTGAGCATCGGGCAGGTTGTTTTCATTTATTGCTTCTTTATTACCAACTTTGTTTGTAGTACACTTTGCAGACAATATCCACATGTAGGTGTATCACTGAAAATACCTGCAGCATTATATCGTTGTATGAGGTATGACGGGGCCCATCAAACATTGCCGTTGCCAGAGAATGAGATTTTACACTTGTAAGTGGAGTGTGGACTGATATGAAACTGCCTGACAGATTAATATTGTGTGCTGTATTGAAACACAAACTATCTTTGTCTTTCTCCTCACAGCTTTACTTCCGCCAGTGCCTCATCTCAAGAGCATTGCCCGCCAAAGGTAAAGATCCCGAGTTAGAGTCTTAGTCCAGCACACAATATTAATGTGCCAGAAAATTTCATTGCCATTCATGTCAGGGGACACGAAGAAAATTGTTTCTCCAATTGTAGCATTAGGAAGGATGGGCCAGTACCATTTCCATCACGTTCTCCCACCCTCACTATTGTAGATTGTGTGTATGTGTGTATGTATGTGTGGCGTGGGGAAGGGGGACAGAGAAGTGAAGCGTCTGATGTATGAGACACCGACAGACACTCCAGAAGCGCTGGTCACGCATTTGGCTAAGACAGCTGCCATCATTCGTGAAACACCTGTTTGTTTCGAATGTGTTAGACAATGATTAGCAAACAGATTCCAGTTGTGCATTAATGCAAGCGACGACATTTTCAGCAACATTACTAAAACAACGTATGACGAGGCTGGTTGAACACGCTCTCGAAACATCCATAGCTTCTAAACATTCATGGGAGCCCCAGCAGGTAAGCGGGGCCCATGTGACATTTTCGTCGCTTATAAAAGTGATTCATTTTGTCTCCTCTAGACACTCCAAAAATTCGTATATGGACTTCTTTTACACCTTGCGTATTGTAAACGAATTGTTTTACATCTGTCAATTTTGTTCCGTTAGACCGACGTGTTTGGTTCTATCAACATGGATGTTGTGAATCCACTCACAAATCTAGTCTTGTATTCGGTAAACTAAAGATTTGATCGCTATACAATAGTACGGAGCTGTATCGAATGCTTCCCTGAAGTGGTGCAACACGGCTTCAACGTGGGCGCCATTGTGTATGGTGATCTTAATCTGTTAGACAAATAGAGCGAACTAAGGTGGTTATTAAAGTTTTCATGGTGGATGGCGTGTTCCATCATCTTTCGGGAATGCATTCGGGACAGCAGTATTTCTTCATTCGATATTTTGGGTGATAACCGTATAGACAAGGTGAGTTGGTGCTTGAACTAAAACCACTAGACGAAATTATATACCGTCGAAGAAATGTGTGTGCGTCACAGACAAGACATTCGGCACTAGAGCGTCACTCATAGTGAAATCTTTGGGTCCAAAAATGAAACATAGGAAGCGCCATGTCAGTGCATCCATATGCATTAATTATCAAAATATGTATGGGTGGCGTGCACTGGAATGCCGGGCAGCGATGTCTTTCAAGAATTATTCTTCTGAAAGCACAGAAGAGAAGTGCGTGGTTTCCACGATTTGACGAACTGCAAACACTCGTCTCGTTTGAGTAGTTTTTCTGATTATTCTGTTCCTACTGCTTCATTGACCAATGATCCCAACTGGATGAACCTGTGGCCAGTATCTCGACTTTCCCATAATCCATCGACTGGCCAGTGGATATGCTGTGCTCAGTCGCTGCTTATTTGTTGGGCTGCAGAAGGAAGATATGTCTCGATGCACTTTTCTTGTACAGTTCGCATTGTTTATGGTGTGTAACTGTAATCATGTTGACAAGGGATTTCAAAAGAAGATGGTTAATATGAGCAGTTACTCATGATTACTTTTAGTGTTTCAGAAGACGCATGCGTGGAAACTGCAAGACGTTCACAAAATAGACACACATCAGTGGACGGAACATCTCTCCTAGTTTTTAACTCACATTACAAGATGCTCAATATGGACATCATTTGTTATGCGGTGAACTTCAGTACTTATGGGAAAGCGAGTGCGTGCCAATTCATGCAAGTCGCAGACGTAGTTATTACAGCAGCACACTTTGGACATCTGTTTATTAAGTTTCCACTACGACAAATTCGATACTGTGCGGCAATATGGAGGCAATGATTTGTCTGCACATTCTGACGCGCCTGCCCTCTCGCGGTGCGCTTGCTCTGCAACCACGCCATGGCGCTTGTTACGAATCGAAACTACTGGAGAAGCTCTATCTGCTGGTGTGCGTCATTTTCTTCTACGTCTTCTAGGTTTCGTGCAGTCGTTTCTTGAAACCCTGCCGCCACTTATTAAAACTTTGTATGTTCGCCAAATAATTGTTAAAACTCATAGTGAAACATTCAGCTGTCTTTTATTATGTACAATTCGATACTACTTTCGGTCAATGACCGTTATCAAGCTTAGCCTATAACGATTAAATCAAACCATTAGAGTTTATACAGTTTACTGGCAAATATGAGGTTAAAATACTATTTCACTTACTGGCATAAACGGCAGGAAAATTGTACCATAAATTCAACAAAACTAATTTGCTCTTTTAAGCCCACCATAGTACGTAAACAGTTTCTCACAATAGTGACCGTATACGATAATTTTCGTCAAGAAAAAAGTCCACATCGACACCTTGTAACGCACTGACGGATGTAACTAGGCCAAACAGTCAAGGATACAGTCAAAGACAATGCCATGCCAGAGATAAAACTAGTACATAAAAATGGTTCAAATGGCTCTGAGCACTATGGGACTTAACATCTATGGTCATCAGTCCCCTAGAACTTAGAACTACTTAAACCTAACTAACCTAAGGACAGCACACAACACCCAGCCATCACGAGGCAGAGAAAATCCCTGACCCCACCGGGAATCGAACCCGGGAACCCGGGCGTGGGAAGCGAGAACGCTACCGCACGACCACGAGATGCGGGCACTAGTACATACTAGCAATTTCAGTATCAGTTTACTACGAGGTACATTACAATCTTTGGTTCCAAGTAACTACTGTACATTAGTGAGCTAGAACGTCAGCTAAATAGTGAGATCCTATATATATAATGGTAATGCGTCAGTTCTTGATGTATTTCGTTTGTAAATACGGAATTTCACGATCTAGCTCACTAATGCACAGGGGTTACTTGGAAGCAAAGATTATAACGTGCCTAGTAGTAAATTGGGACAGCAATGGCTAGCATGTACTGTACTTTTATATTTGAGATGGCATTGTCTTTGGCTACTAGCGAATTGGGCATAATAAATAAAGGTTTCACCATGTATTTTAACACTTATGGAAACCCCCGTATGTTGCACTTAGTAATGGCCCTGTCACACTCCCTTGATGTGCTCACAAAAATACCGAATTTTGTCCTCTATATTTACAATATATATGCAGTTCAGCTTAATAACTCCACATTATCCGTGAGCACTGTGGATTTACAGACTTGGAGCTAGCTATATTTTAGTTTTAGATGACTGAGATCGTGGGCCGACTCTCTTATTTCTGACGTGCACGCATTTACACCGCAGTATATCAGTGAATCAAGTAGTTTCAATTCAGTCACTGACGCAGCTTCAAGACGGCTGTATCGTTATGAGATGAATTATGGTAAAGAGAAGAACTGCTGCCCCGCATGCGTGCCAGGAAGACGATGGGATAGAGCGGAGCGAGTTTCGCAAGATCACTGCCACTCTGTTAAACAATATTCTGCATAGACTAGATTTCCCGTCGACATGGCTTTCTGCGGCGTCTTGTAGGGTAGGGCCCTGTAATACCGAAACAGAATCGTTCCGACGGCCGACAAGTAGCCCCGTTTATGTTTGTGGCTTAGTGTCGCAACCTCCTCTATCCCTCCTTCCCTCCCTTTCCCCCCTCTCGCTCTCTCTCTCTCTTTTTCCGTCCTTCGTTCCCTTCCCCCCACCTCTCTCTCTCTCTCCCTTTCTGTCTGTCTGTCTCTCTCTGCATACGTCTCATACGCATCTATTCCTGCCTCCCCAGGCGCAGTCCAGTATTTTCGCCGCATCGTCCTCCATCCCTGCCGCTCCCCACCTGTCTGTGACCACAGACATTGCCTTCCGCACGCGAAGTAAATACGCCGGTGTTCCGCCGTTCTGCAACACAGCCTGTTTGTTTTCCCATCGGCGCCTGGGCTTCATCCGGCGCCGATTGTTCCTTGCACCTGTCGGCCCTACCACGGTATCTTCTAGGCAGTATCAGTCCTCACCGCCCTTCGCACAAGGGTCTTTGTCGCCTTGCACAAAGCATCCTTTCTTCCGACGAATGTACTATTCACTACACACGGTGTTTCAGACGTGCCTTAGGGCCCCTGTTTCTTACCCTGAAGCGAGATACGTTCGTTCCTTTCTTCTGGCGTAATGCGCTTTAGACGATCCTACACGGAAAGGTGAACTTTAAACTACGTAGAAGAAGAAAGGAAAGTACATTAGAATTCAACGTCCCGTCCACGTCGAGGTCATGACAGACGGAGCACGAGCTCGGATTAGGGCGGTATGGGGAAGGAGACCGGTATTGCCTTTATCAAAGGAGCGATCCCGTCATTTGACTGGAGTGATTGAGGGATATCACGGAAAATGTAAACCTGGATTAGCGGAAGCGGATTTGAACTGTCGCCCTCCCGAATGCGAATCCTCTGAGCTGACCACTCCACCACCTCGCTCGGTAAATTACGTCCAACCTGCCGGAAAAAGCCTCTTAAGAGGGCTATCAGAAAAAAAATAATTTTGTCCAAAAAGAACTTTTGTCATATATACATCAATTCTATTTTGAGGCTACGATTTCATCAAAAACTCTTCCTGAACCTGACGATCGGAATAACTCTTAAGAACAGAAAAAATATTTGCAGGATTCTTGAAGTGGTTTATATGTTACAGTGAGGAAAGACTGGCTTTATAGTTTTAATTCGAATAAATTTTTTTTGCGGGTTTTAAAACTAGTAATAATGTCTCTGTTTCGGTTGCCAGCAATACGAGTCCAAAAGGTTTCCGCCTTTTGTACGTTGAGTACCATAAAGAATTTCTCCATCTGGGAAAGATTGATATATTCGCGATTATTAATTTTTGTTCCCTGTTTTTCATGCAATCTCGTGTTTTGCGACACTGCTGATGCAGTGTGTCTTTGATGCACCCCCGAAAGAAATAATTGAGAGCAGTTTAATCTGATGCCCATGATTTACGATACGGCTCGCCTCTAAGGACAAATCTGCTGTGTTCCCGTCTTGCTACAGCAAGATTAACAACAGTGTTTCATGGGGAACATTTCTGACAGCCTTGACCGTGCGTGTCGCAGATATAAAGCATGCCGCACACCATTTAATTATTCATAATGGATGAACCTACGCCATGCGTGATTGTCGTCCTAATGGTGTGACAGTATAACAACCGTAAAGTCCAATTTTTATTTGAAATCAGCTGCAGAATGTATTTCTTTTGCGGAAATACTCGCTTTAATCCCTGATAAATACGGATGTGAAACCGATGGAAACAACTACCATGTAGAATTCTTCACACTGTGTTTCTGCTAATGTGACACTCACGTAGAAAGATGGGAGACGACATTTACTGGAGCAGCATTACCAGCACCTATATAATCAGTAACTCGACTCCACACTTGTTTGTTGCGCTTTTGAATAAGTTGCACCTGGTCGCTATTGCGAACCCTTCCCTACAATCGCCGAAAAACATATCGTGATCGATTCTGACAATTTTGATACCGCTTTGCGTAATTCCCGCTCTACCTGTAGAGAATTCCCGAGCTCCATAAGTATACTAAATGACTCTTCATAATAATTTATCATTACTTAATGAATAACAGAAAAGAACGGAAGATCACCATATAAACGCTTCTGATTACATGCGAGTAATAGCCTTATCAGTGCGAAAATGTAAGTACACTAATTATCATCAACAATTGCCACTAGATTCGGCTGATTGGAAAAGTAGATAATCACAATCGTGCCAGAAGTACCCACTCTCCACCACTCATGGTAGAGTGGTTTGCGGAGGATAGGTGTCGATGTAGATGAAGACAGTGGAGCCTGTCAGAAGACGGGTAGCCATTACTGTATAAAGTAAATGCGGGAGTACCGTATCGACTGCGGCTGCCATCAAAATGGTTCAAATGGCTCTAAGCACTATGGGACTTAACATCTGAGGTCATCAGTTCCCTAGACTCGCAACTACTTACACCTAACTAACCTAAGGACATCACACTCATCCATTCCCTAGGCAGGATTCGAACATGCGACCGTAGCAGTAGTGCGGTTCCGGACTGAAGCGCCTAGAGCCACTCGGTCACAGCGGCCGGCCAGCTGCCATCCTACGAGGGCAATGTCATCTGCAAGCGAGGAAGTACCACTGTGTACGTATAGTTTCTTCCAAGCTGTGTATAATGACAGTAATTTACAGTACGAAACAATTAACGAAGTCACTGTATTCTACGATTTCCTGTGGTTACTTTTCTCACAAAAACTGAAAGCGCTGCACATGTGTTCTGTGTGTGTGTTACATCAAAAAATAAAAAATATTGAAATGAATGCCTAGTCTACAAAATGAGGTAAGACTCAAATAATTAACTGCAACTGTGATGTAACCTAATTCACTCTGAATATAGCCCTGGGCTTCTATATGGCTACGGTCGCAGGTTCGAATCCTGCCTCGGGCATGGATGTGTATGATGTCCTTAGGTTAGTTATGTTTAAGTAGTTCTAAGTTCTAGGGGACAGATGACCTCAGATGTTAAGGAGCTCCGGAACGCCCTATACTTGCAATGTTAAAATAACGCTTATAAATTACATCTTTCCTCACAAAGTATTTGAGGTAGGAAGTTGAACTTTTTACAGATTGTTTATTGGAATATGGGCAACAACTTAACACAGGGATTTTACAAAATTTTAGTTCAGTTATTAAAGATGATTTTTTTTTCAATTGTAATGAAAATTCACAACTTTTTTTGCAATTTTTTATTTATATATTCAAAAATATACAGTTTTTTGGAAAAAGGCTGTGTTAAATTATGCAGAAGGTACTGTGTAACATTTACTGAAAGTTTGAAACAAATATGTTTGGAAGATCCTTAGAAAACAAGTAATTAGTATGAGAAAATAAAAGTTTTGGGAATCGAGCGACAAAGATTGTATTAACTTTTTAGTGCATTCCAGGTCCATAGGATGGATTATGTTCACCCTCTGCAAACTCCTCCTCCAGCTTCCTCTTGTTCCTCCTCCTGTTTACTCTTGCTTGTATTTCTAGACTCCTTACAGCCCTGTCTGCAGCCCGAAGGCGTTCCTTGTCTAAAGGAAGCATCGCTCGTACCATGTTAGACCCTATCTTCATTCCCATATTTCTAAATACCTTGCACCTTACAATGTTGCCATCATTGAAAGTCGCAACCGCATCATACACACCAAAGTGAAGTGTTTCTATTCCAACAAATACAGTCTTGGGGATTCTCGACCATATAACACTATTTACACTTTCATTGGGGTTTTGAGTTTTTCCGTGAATACACTTTTTCAACAGTTCAGGTGCTGCTAAGTCTCTGAAAATAGGTTTTATCACCTCCATTATTGCATGAGGCAGACTATGCTTATGGGTGTACACTTCATCAGTTAGCAATCCTTTGTTATATTTACACCAACTGTCTTCTTCTTTGGGACACAAGCTATGTTGGGGATTTTCATCGTCTTTATTGTTTACAGTAATAACACATACCTTTGGCTTTCCAACATTTCTCCTTTTCTTAAAAGCCTTCAGAGGATTTCTAATAACTTTACTTTTACTCATTATTATACTTGAACAAAACAGAGACTCAAGAAACAGAGTTAATTACGAATATTTTCGAGATAACGACAGAGTAAATAAACATGAAACAATCGACAATCACACCAGCGATATATATTGAACCATCACAGGTTAGCCACAACACATACTTTATCTCACATCACTAAAATGTACCTCATGAACACGGACAGCAGTTTAACAGCGCCACTGTGGGTCACGCCCATGTAGAACACATTTCAAAAATAATTTAAAAATAGTTGTAGTCTTCGGAATTGAATAAATTATATATCTATTAAAAGATAATAGTCTGCAGATTCAGAAAACGCAAAAAAGTAAAAATTGAACTTTTCATGATTTTGAGCCTTTCCGGAACCCCTTAAGTCCCATAGTGCTCAGAGCCATTTGAACCATTTGCTTCTATATCTCATTATACCATTTATTATTATTATATACGTTATTTATTAAAATAATCTTTGATCACGAAACACCTTCGAGTTTAAAACATAGATACGCAGTACGGAGACAGAAGCGCCACATAATTTCGTGTTTATTTATCTTTTAGTATCCTGCAAATGTTGCCAGGTATCAGTTTCAAAATAGGAGTGAATATTTGATATTTCATTGATAACGTTGGTATTAAACTCATACTACCTCGAATCAAAGTTCCACTTCTTCAGCGGACACAGTCTGAAAAAGTATAAATTAGGACACAGCAATAAATCAAGAATCATGTTATAAGAGAAGACAGAGATATGACGAGACGTGAAAATGCCTAAGTAAACAGCACCATTTTTGTTTCATTTATATTAATAAAGTTTTATAATTTGTTGAGTTACCAACCTGGAATCGCTGATTTCTGCGAAAAGTAATCTACTTGTAGTTCATCAGAGCATGAAACGTTGTACAGCGGGATTTTCCTCTTCAGACGGCTATTTGTTTCAAGGGAGGGACGAAGGGACGGGGGAGCGGTGACGTCTGAGCAAAGTGGTTTTCCTGGTGACGCATTGATGGAAATTCGTCTCTCTTTCTCAGAAAAGTTGCCTATATGTCTTGTTCGTGAAGGAATTGGATCAGACCTCATGAGTCAGACGTGGAAGGAATACCGAACGTGCTGGCCGTAGTATGAACATTGCCGTAGGTGGTTACTAAGAAATAATAGTGCAGAATTATATATCCAGAACAGCTCGTGCTGTATACCAGCTTCTTAACACATCAAGGTAAGAACAGACCTTCACAGAGACCTAATGCTAAACAATTTTGTAGCAACCTACGGTTCTTGGACTGATATTATAAGATTACCCTTATACCTCTATGTTCCACTAAGCCATCATTTTCTGTGACAAGGATAATTTTTATTGACATTCAGAAAATTTTGCGAATGGGTGGACGGCTATCCTATCTCTTGTTAATGTGCCCGTCTATAAATTAACTCCGGAGGCCGACGCTACAACAGAGACGTTACACAGGATGAATCACCTAAAACCTGAACCGAAAATATTGCGGAAATGGAAAATTGATATTCACATGGGGTTTTCGCAGAGTGGATTGGTAGTCACAGGGCAGCCAACAGATTGCAATAATAATTATAAAGCGTATTTTTTGCGCAAGCATACACTTTTTTAAATAGAACAATGCCTACTGATATCAACAAACTAAAAGTAGGATAAATTAGAACGTCAGTGGTGTTTGTTGCAGGACTGTAGTGAGCGCCATTTATGAGTTATCGTGTTTTGAAAAGTACCCACATCGACACTTGTACAATATCTATGGTAGCCCACACTACAGAACAAGGCAAGTGCATACGCTAGTTATGTGGATTCTCACCACTAATCAGATAATTAATCAGATAATTGACCAACAAAGGCTGTGTTCAAAATGACCAGCGGCAGCAAGAATACACGCTTCCAGTCTGGACTGGAACGGCTACTGCACACATGCTAGCATTTCAGCGGAGATGATCGAGCAGGCTGCAGTACTACGTCGTTGCATATCATCGTGTGTTGTTGGTATGTCCTTGTAGACAATGTCTTTCACAGTTCCCCACAGAAAAAAAGAAAACTACAGGCGTTAAATCTGGGCAACAGGCCGGTCGAGGTACAGGTCCTCTGTGTCCAGTCCAACGATTTGGAAACAATTCGTGAAGACATACTGTCCTACTTTATGCACTATGAGCTGGACAGCCATCATGTTGGCACAACAGATTACTCCTAGTATGCAGAAGACCGTCTTATAGCATTCGTAGAAGATGGTCTGTTAGGAGCTGCGACACTTATGCACGTTCAATGTTCCGGCTATGGAGCTAATGACCTAATGCTTCACTATCCCCCACCACACGTTTATAACACATGGACCATGGCGTTTCACCTGACGAAGCCAACGAGGACATTCAACAGATCGATAATGCTTTTCCGCGATTTACGTGGCCACGATAGAAAAATGTGGTTTCACCACTAAACAAGATGCGTGATACATCTGAAGTATCTTGTCTTAATGGCCACGTACAGTAGTTAACACGATTCTCATAATAGTTTCCACGCGGATATTGTCGGAGAGAGATGTGATAGGGATTGAATATATGCCGATGGAGAGTGGACAGGACACTTGCCTGAAATATGAAGATGGTATCTGTTCTTTTGGACATGTCCGAAAGAACAGGTACCATCTTCATATAGTTAAAGCTAACCGGCCATTGACCTCCTTCTTCTATGAAGATGCACACGTATTGCCCGAAATCTTACGGGACTCAGTAAGACTGTCTGCCACGAGTAATGAGTGTAATGGGCAGGGGCACTACGAACGTAGTGTGTGGACATTAAGATGGGAATGTGGGATAAGTCACAGTAGTCGCACTACGCTCTGTCCCCTCGGTGGCTCAGATGGATAGGGCGTCTGCCATGTAAGCAGGGGATCCCGGGTTCGAGTCCCGGTCGGGGCACAAATTTTCATCTGTCCCCGCTGATGTATGTCAACGTCTGTCGGTAGCGTAGGGTCTTGATTTGATTATCATTTCAGTTGCCTGAATCGTGCCACTTCCTCACGCGATGCTCGTTAGCAAACGTGCGGATCGACTGCAACAGCAGCAGGAACATTAATTTCTCCCTCTTCTGTCGTCACTTGCTTCCTTCTTTTACGTTGTCTAGGTGTTACACATCATTTTCATGTAACTGGTTGAAGAAATTGATAAATAATTGTGCAGATGTTTGACGTCACAGGGATACATTACCGTGTACACCGTATAATAAAGAACTACGTTGTTGCTACGCTCTCCATACACCACGAGCAAGTCCGCTTCTTCCGCAGTCCTAAATCTCATCGTCCACTCACGACCTACTCCTTGGACTGTCACACACTAATTGACTAGCAAGTCAGAGTGCACTCAAGGAATGGCACAAACAAGTGTCGGTCTGGAAACTTTCCAAAACACGATATCTCTTAAACGACCCGCACTAGAATACTGCTAAAAACCCCACTACAATTATAATTTACCCTATTTTTAGTTTGTTAATGTCAATAGGCATATTTCCATTGAAAATTGTACATGTTTGCACGAAAAATACACTTTCTAAGTATTGATAAACAAAGTAAGAGCCTACGGAATATCAGACCAGCTGTGTGGCTGGATTGAAGAGTTTTTAGGAAACAGAACACATCATGTTGTTATCAATGGAGAGACATCTACAGACGTTAAAGTAACCTCTGGCGTGCCACAGGGGAGTGTTATGGGACCATTGCTTTTCATAATATATATAAATGACCTAGTAGATAGTGTCGGAAGTTCCATGCGGCTTTTCGTCGACGATGCTGTAGTATACAAAGAAGTTGCAGCATTACAAAATTGTAGCGAAATGCAGGTATATCTACAGCGGATAGGCACTTGGTGCAGGGAGTGGCAACTGACCCTTAACATAGACAAATGTAATGTATTGCGATTACATAGAAAGAAGGATCCTTTATTGTATGATAATATAATAGCGGAACAAACACTGGTAGCAGTTACTTCTGTAAAATATCTGGGAGTATGCGTGCGGAACGATTTGAAGTGGAATGATCAGATAAAATTAATTGTTGGTAAGGCGGGTACCAGGTTGAGATTCATTGGGAGAGTCCTTAGAAAATGTAGTCCATCAACAAAGGAGGTGGCTTACAAAACACTCGTTCGACCTATACTTGAGTATTGCTCATCAGTGTGGGATCCGTACCAGATAGGGTTGACGGAGGAGCTAGAGAAGATCCATAGAAGAGCGACGCGTTTCGTCACAGGGTTATTTGGTAACCGTGATAGCGTTACGGAGATGTTTAGCAAATTCAAATGGCAGACTCTGCAAGAGACGCGCTCTGCATCGCGGTGTAGCTTGCTCGCCAGGTTTCGAGAGGGTGCGTTTCTGGATGAGGTATCGAATATATTGCTTCCTCCTACTTATACCTCCAGAGGAGATCACGAATGTAGAATTAGAGCGATTCGAGCGCGCACGGAGGCTTTCAGACAGTCGTTCTTCCCGCGAACCATACGCGACTGGAACAGAAAAGGGAGGTAATGACAGTGGCACGTAAAGTGCCCTCCGCCACACACCGTTGGGTGGCTTGCGGAGTATAAATGTGGATGTAGATGTAGATGTATTACAATCTATTTTTTGGCTAAAAATACGAACCCCCGACAAAAAATCTATTCTGTGAGAACCGCACCTCAACATCAGTTCACATTTCTGCAATATTTGTGGTGCAAGTTTTAGGTTATTCACCCTGTATACTGAGGAGAAGCCAACTGTTAAGAAGTCCGAGAGCGTACGCTCAAAGCAACATCTAGCAGCAAACCACATTTTGCCACACATATTTCACGAATTGATCTCTATGGTAAAATCAGATAAATCCTACCCTGTAAGGAAGCCTACCGACAGAAATTCTTCCGTATGTGATTGATGTGAATAGTATGGGGATAAAAATAATGAAGCACGCAAGTAAGGCCGAAGGGATACAGGATAAACCCAAGTTTGTGTTGAGAGAAGAGAGGTACTGAAGAATTAATATTGACCTGCGATTAGTAATTGGAGAAAAGTAAAGAATAATGGGGATTCGTACACAGCGTTTGTAAACCTAGTGAAAACCTCCCACAGTGTAGAGTGGAAGGAAGTGTGGACATCCTTAGAAACATGGCGATAATGGTGGAAGATACGAGAATGTCCGTCCCGGTATCTGCGCGGTCAGCACGGCGCTTTCATAAGCGAAAGGGACGCGGGTTCGATTCCCGCCCGGCTCGAAGATTTTCTCCGCTCTGGGACTGGGAGTTGTGTTGTCCTTACTTTCGCATCGCCATAATTGACATTACCATTGACGTGGATGAATGGACATGACCTGAAAGACAGTTAGTTGGAAGAAAAGACGGGGAAGGCGCCTGGTAATATTACATGTACCAAGCACAAATAAGTTCCCCACGTTGCTAGGTGGTCAGCGTGAATGAGTAGTACGTAGACGACAGAGCTCCGATTCCCGTTGATACCAAGGATGTTTCCTCGGTAGTAGCACTGCTGGCACCGTGTGCACACAAGCTCGGGATGCGAAATCAGGAGCCACTTGAATGTGAAGCATCGCCTCCAAGGTCTGCTCAGGTCTGGTAGGCTGGAGTAGTGTTCTTGAAACTACACCCCTCCATATCGCATCGGAAGGACGCCATTGGCAGAAGATGACAGAGCAGCTGATGCTTGCTGAATCATGTACCAGGGCCAGTAGAAGAAAATTATGCTTAAGAGCATGACTAAGAAAGACAATGTCTTGAGAAAGACACTGGCTATTAGACTTATAGTCCGTGAGACGAGTGATTGGTACTGACAGTTCCGGCGGGCAGACGGCGCTGTTGCCGAACGTGGCTCACAGCACGCGGCGCCCTGTCTGCTACACGCATTCTCTAGCAGCAGAAATAAAAGCGAGACAAAATACAAGTCGTATTGGTACGCGTGAATTTATTTAAAGTTGATGCTTGAAATATATTAACTCGAAAACTGATAAGAGCTATTTAGTACAAGTATGTAAGACGCTGAAACATAATAAAGTTATTTGTTAAACTTCACAACTGAAATGAAAACTATTTTTGCAAGTTGTTGAACATTAGCAGTTTTGGTTTCCATTGGTAAGTATTAGCATTATTAATTTGTTCTACTACAAGTTACAGAATAATTGGTCAGTGTATTAAGAGTTATAATCTGAAGAAAGTACTCACAATGTGATGATCTGGTTGTAGATCGCTAGCAAACTCCCTCCTTACATTCCTGAATACGTAGTAGTTACTGTAATGGAAAAACACCACTCACATCACTGTCAGAATCTGATTTGACATTGTCTTCCTCAGCACTACTCGAACTATCACTGCTCTCTCCCAGATGTATAATTAAATTTTCGATGCATTCTTCCACAACCCCTTCGGTTTTGGCCGCCTCTCTGATGGCACTTGCAGTGCTGTTTACAATTTTAGCCCACGTCTCGCTTGTCAATTTATTGATAGCTGCTGGAAGGAGAGTTTCCACTTCAGAGATCGTGAATCCTTTATTGTTTGCAGCAATGTAATTTTTTATCTGCGCCCACACTGCTTCAATTGCATTGAAGTGACAGTGGTATGGAGGAAGCCGAACGATTTCATGCCCGTGCCTTTTAGCAATCTCGTCAATTACATACAGGGTGTTTCAAAAATGACCGGTATATTTGAAACGGCAATAAAACCTAAACGAGCAGCGACAGAAATACACCGTTTGTTGCAATATGCTTGAGACAACAGTACATTTTCAGGCGGACAAACTTTCGAAATTACAGTAGTTACAATTTTCAACAACAGATGGCGCTGCAAGTGATGTGAAAGATATAGAAGACAACGCAGTCTGTGGGTGCGCCATTCTGTACGTCGTCTTTCTGCTGTAAGCGTGTGCTGTTCACAACGTGCACGTGTGCTGTAGACAACATGGTTTATTCCTTAGAACACAGGAATTTTCTGGTATTGGAATTCCACCGCCTAGAACACAGTGTTGTTGCAACAAGACGAAGTTTTGAACGGAGGTTTAATGTAACCAAAGGACCGAAAAGCGATACAATAAAGGATCTGTTTGAAAAATTTCAACGGACTGGGAACGTGACGGATGAACGTGCTGGAAAGGTAGGGCGACCGCGTACGGCAACCACAGAGGGCAACGCGCAGCTGGTGCAGCAGGTGATCCAACAGCGGCCTCGGGTTTCCGTTCGCCGTGTTGCAGCTGCGGTCCAAATGACGCCAACGTCCACGTATCGTCTCATGCGCCAGAGTTTACACCTCTATCCATACAAAATTCAAACGCGGCAACCCCTCAATGCCGCTACCATTGCTGCACGAGAGACATTCGCTAACGATATAGTGCACAGGATTGATGACGGCGATATGCATGTGGGCAGCATTTGGTTTACTGACGAAGCTTATTTTTACCTGGACGGCTTCGTCAATAAACAGAACTGGCGCATATGGGAAACCGAAAAGCCCCATGCTGCAGTCCCATCGTCCCTGCATCCTCAAAAAGTACTGGTCTGGGCCGCCATTTCTTCCAAAGGAATCATTGGCCCATTGTTCAGATCCGAAACGATTACTGCATCTCGCTATCTGGACATTCTTCGTGAATTTGTGGCGGTACAAACTGCCTTAGACGACACTGCGAACACCTCGTGGTTTATGCAAGATAGTGCCCGGCCACATCGCACGGCCGACGTCTTTAATTTCCTGAATGAATATTTCGATGATCGTGTGATTGCTTTGGGCTATCCAAAACATACAGGAGGCGGCGTGGATTGGCCTCCCTATTCGCCAGACATGAACCCCTGTGACTTCTTTCTGTGGGGACACTTGAAAGACCAGGTGTACCGCCAGAATCCAGAAACAATTGAACAGCTGAAGCAGTACATCTCATCTGCATGTGAAGCCATTCCGCCAGACACGTTGTCAAAGGTTTCGGGTAATTTCATTCAGAGACTACGCCATATTATAGCTACGCATGGTGGATATGTGGAAAATATCGTACTATAGAGTTTCCCAGACCGCAGCGCCATCTGTTGTTGAAAATTGTAACTACTGTAATTTCGAAAGTTTGTCTGCCTGAAAATGTACTGTTGTCCCAAGCATATTGCAACAAACGGGGTATTTCTATCGCTGCTCGTTTAGTTTGTATTGCCGTTTCAAATATACCGGTCATTTTTGAAACACCCTGTATGTTGGAAATAGGGGTTTCTTTTGTGCCACAATTTCGAGCAGTTCCGCCTTCCTTAAATCTTCTCTGAAATCTACTTTTCGCCGTTTCAACCACTGAATAATATCGTCTTTTTTTGTTGCCAAGGTTGGTGCCTTATCGTGAACAACGGAATGATAAGGCGCATTGTCCATAACAATCACTGATGGACTTGTCAGATTCATCATAAGCGATGTCTCGAACCATTCTTGAAATACTACACTGTTCATTTCTTCATGGTAATCTCCCGTCTTTTTTGACCGAAACATTTTCAAGCAGTTTGGCACAAAACCTTTCGATGTTCCTGCATGTAAGACAATAATACGCCCTCCTTTGCCAACAGGCACTGCCATTGTCCCCTCGGGCGTTCCATCATTCCAGCCTCTACGTAAAGAATGGCTAGCATTGACCCAAGTTTCATCTAACCACACTATACTTTCGAATTCCACACCCATGATCCTGCGCAGAAATCTGCACCGCCATGCAACTACATCTGTCTTTTCCATTAATATTTTGCGTCCGTTAAACAGTGAATAGCTGAAGCCTAAGTCTTTCAACACTGTACGCAATGAAAATTTGCTCCCTTTAAAAAGATCGTCTTTCTGAAGCGACACCTGTAATTTAGATAGAGTGGGATGTTCCCTTCTCTTATAATAGCTGTATATATGACGACGAATAGCGTCTTTCTGAAAATCGTCGCCGGCCGAAGTGGCCGTGCGGTTAAAGGCGCTGCAGTCTGGAACCGCAGGACCGCTACGGTCGCAGGTTCGAATCCTGCCTCGGGCATGGATGTTTGTGATGTCCTTAGGTTAGTTAGGTTTAACTAGTTCTAAGTTCTAGGGGACTAATGACCTCAGCAGTTGAGTCCCATAGTGCTCAGAGCCATTTGAACCATTTTTTTTGAAAATCGTCCAAAGCTGTCACCTGCATATTTCTCTGTCGCTTCTTTCCTGGTGTGTGCAGCTTTGTTGTGCCACTCTCGTCACAATCTATACTATACTGTTCTTTCCCTATCTTTACAACAGTGTTCTTACTTATTTTAAATGATGCTGCAGTTCTTTTCACAACCTGAACAACAGGAATTAAGGGCCCACCTTTGTCCTTTTCTTTCTCAAAGTAATCCCTCACAGAGCACACGAATTCACGGGCCTGGGTGTGTAGCACACTTTTCTTCCTCCGTTTCACTTCTTGTGTTGGGCTGGTACTACCCGCCGCACTAGACATTGTTTACAACGAAACATAAACAAAGAAACACTAAAAACAACAAAAACGAAATAAACTGCGAATTCAGCTTCAGACAAACGACGAACGACCGCACCGCCTGCACGCGAGACACTGGTAAGTTTCATAAGCGCGCGCGACCGGGATTCAGAGCGGCAACGTGGCCCTTGCTACCCGCTCTAAGTCAGGCCGTCATTGGCTGCCTGCCTGCGGTCGCCAGGCAACGGAAAGACGCTACGGAGCTGTCAATACCAAAGACTCGTCTCCCAGACTATAGGTTAGAGGTTAGGTTATCTGAATGATTAAAAGCAAAATGTATGTTCCACATCAAGCATATGCCAATACGCACTCATAATTCGTAGAAATCATTTGTGGTGTACCACAAAGTTCTATTTAAGATTTATTGTTATTTAGTTGTACGAAAGTTACCTTCCACTTGCCTTGTTGTTGCTGTTGTTGCCTTCTTTCCAAAGACTGGTTTGATGCATCTCGCCGTGCTAATCTATCCTGTGCAGGTCTCTTAATCTCCGAATAACTACAGCAGCTAACATCCTTCTGAACCTACTTGCTGTATTCACTTCCAGGCCTCCTTCTACGATTCTTACGCCCCCCTCCCCTCCCCCCCCCCCCACACACACACACTTCCCTCCAGTACTATATTAGCGAGCGGTTGATGTCTTAGAATGTGTCGTACAAACCGGTCCCATCTTATGGCCATGTCGTGTCACAAATTTTTTTTCATCACAATTCGATTCAGTAACACCTCATTAGTTACGTGATCTACGCATCTAATTTTCAGCATTCTTCTGTAGCACTACATCTCAAAAGCTTCTATTCCCTTCTTGCCTAAACTATTTATCGTCCATGTTCACTTCCATACATGCTACATTCCATACAAATACTTTCAAAAAACACATCCTGATACTTAAAACTATATTCGGTGTTAAAAATTCCTCTCCTCCAGAAAAGCGTTTCCTCCAGTGCGTCTACATTTTTGTCCGCCATACTTTAGCCACCATCAGTTATTTTGCTGCCAAAATAGCAAAATTCAACTAATGCTTTAAGTGTGTCGTTTCCTAATCCAATTCTCTCAGCAGCACCTCAGTGAATTCGACTACTTTCCACTATCCCTGTTTTGCCTTTGTTGATGTCCATCTAATATCCCCCTTTCAAGACGCTGTCCATTCGTCCAACTGCTCTTTCTAGTTCTTTGCTGTCTCCGACAGAATTACGTCATTGGAAAACCTCAGAGATTTTATTTCTTTTCCCTGAACTTTAATTCTTACTTCAAATTTTTCTTCGGTTTCTTTTACTGCTTTCTCAGTGCACATATTGAATAACATCGCTGATACACTACAACTCTGACTTACTTCTTTCTCAAACACAGCTACCCTTTCATAGATCTCGAGTCTTATAACTGGCGTCTGGTTTCCGCACAAGTTGTAAACAGCTTTTCGCTCCCTGCATTTTAGCGCCGCCACCTTCAGAATTTCAATGAGTGTGCTCCATCCAACATTTTCAAAACCTTTCTTTGAGTCTACAAATACTATAACCGTAGGTTTGTTTTCCTAAACCTATCGTCTAAAATAAGTCAGAGGGTCACTATTGCCTCACGTATTCCTACATTTTGCCGAAATCCAAACTGTTCTTTCCCGAGGTCGGATTCTCCCACTTTTTCCATCCTTCTGCAAGTAATTCCTGTCATTTTGCGACCAAGACTTATTAAACTCAGCCGCGCGGTGTAGCCGCGCGGTCATAGGCCCCTTGCCACGGTTCGCGCGGCTCTCCCTGTCGGAGGTTCGAGTCCTCCCTCGGTCATGGGTGTGTCTTGTCCTTAGCGTAAGTTTGTTTAAGCTACGTTAAATAGTGTGTAAGCCTAGGTGTTGTGTCGATTCCCTAAGGTCTCGACACAATGAGTGGCTAGGTGCACGCGAAACTAACGCAGACGGGCGTAAATTCTGAAACAGGAGACTGGATGAAAAACTATAAAGAAAAGAAGAGAGATTGTCATCTACTTAACTTTTAATGATGTTCTTCTTGTTGAAATACATCTCTTGCATAGTAGTAAGCAATTAGCAATGATACACATGGCGCCTTGCTAGGTAGTAGCGATGGACTAGCTGAAGGCTATTTAATCTGTCTCTCGGCAAATGAGAGGAATACTTGGTAGGTCTAGTCGCAAGCTATGTCGTCCGTACAACTGGGGCGAGGTCAAGTCCGTGTCTTGTGACCTGCCCTGTGGTGGCGCTACGTTTGCGATTACATAGTGGCGACACGCGGGTCCGACATGTACTACAGGACCGCGGCCGATTTAAGTTACCACCTAGCAAGTGTGGTGTCTAGCGGTGACACCACATTCCTCCCCCGCAAATCGGCGAACGGTCGTGAGATAAGGCTTCCGCCCGCCGTGGGGAGGACCCCATGTTGACGTATGCGATGAGGTGGGGAGCCTAACAACAGGCGAGGCTGTGCCACCCGCACCCGGCCATTCGGTCCGAGGGGAGCTAGGAAACGCCTGCAAACCTAGTCCAGGGTGCACGTCAACATGAGGTGTATGCGCACGTAATGAGACAGAAGGGTCGACCTCCATGTGGTCGGAGCACCCGACGGGCGAAGACGACATCTGGTCCGGAGCGGGCAAGAGGTCCATGGCGGAGGACGGCTGGTCACGGGAAGCAAGCGGCGGAGCGTGACCCAGGGAGGCGCGAGGCGGCTGCAGCGAAGCGTCCGCTGCTGGCGGCGCCGGCGGCGGCTGCGGCGGCGCGACGCCATGAGGCAAAATGGAAGGCAGCGTCGGTAACACCTGGGGATGAGGCGAGCCAGTAGATGGGTCCCCAGGGCGCTGACCTGACGGCTCCGTCGCTGAAAGCAGACGGGGAGCGGCAGAACCCAGGCGACGACAGAGGCGCAGCTGATTGAGATGCCGACGCACCTCACCAGAGGCCCCCAAAACCAAATACATCGCGCGGCCGAGGCAGCGAAGAAGGCGCCCTGCGAGCCAACGCTGTGAACCGCGATAGTTGCGATAATAGACAACGTCGCCAGGAGCAAAAGCAGGAGACTGCCGCTGCACAGGAACCTGATGTGGCGGATGCAGCAAAGACATCAGAGTTCGATGAGGACGACCATGGAGCAATTCAGCCGGCGAGCGACCATCGCGAGGCTGAGAGCGATATGCAGACAAAAAGAGCAACAAAGCGTCCTCCCGAGAATGCGATTCTTTCAATTTCAACATCTGTGACTTGAAAGTCCGGACCAATCGTTCCGCGGCACCGTTGGACTGAGGCGAAAACGGCGCGGATGTCAGATGTTGAATACCATTGGCCTTGCAGAACGACTGAAATTCTGCGGACATGAATTGTGGGCCATTGTCGGAAACAATAGTCTGCGGAAGACCTTCAATGCAAAAGATAGCGGATAAGGCTTGGATTGTGGCAGAAGACGTCGTGGAAGACATCCGGACAACAAAAGGAAAATTACTGAAAGCATCGATCACAACCAACCATCGAGCATTCCAGAATGGACCAGCAGAATCGATGTGCAAGCGTTGCCAAGGGGAAGTGGCTTTCGGCCATGCAAAGAATTTCCGCGGCGGTGCGGATTGTTGTTCGGCACACGCCACGCAAGAGGAGCACATATTTGTAATCGCAGCATCGATTCCGAACCAAGTACAGTGCTGTCGAGCAAGTTGTTTCGTTCGCACTATACCCCAATGTCCTTGGTGAAGAAGCTTTAAGACAGAGGACTGTAACGAACGTGGGACCACGACTCGGGATTGATCATTATCGGAACGCAACAACAAAACACCACGTCGGACAAAAAGTCTCTCCTTGTGGGCAAAAAATCGGCGAACCAAAGGATCCTCGATCCGTGACTTTGACAAGGGCCATTGCGTAGCAACAAAACGCAAAACAGGAGCAAGGACAGGGTCAGCAGCTGTGGCTGTAGCTACACGACGAAAATCAATCGGAAACGATGCGACCACGTCATCGGCTTCCGAATCAATGAACATGCAAGCAAGTTCGGAAGAATCGAATGCTTTATCCTCAGCAACAGGCAAACGGGACAACGCATCAGCGTTGCCGTGCTTAGCAGTGGACCGATACAAGATATCGTAGCGGTACTGCGAGAGAAAAAGTGACCAGCGAATGAATTTCTGCGCTGTACGTGGAGGTACAGGCTTGTTCGGATGAAAAAGCGATGTCAAAGGCTTGTGGTCCGTGATGATGGTAAAGTGACGACCATACAAGAAATCGTGAAACTTTGTGACACCAAACACAAGAGCCAAAGCTTCCTTCTCTATTTGTGAATAATTTCTTTGCGCAGATGAGAGCAATTTGGACGCAAAGGCAATAGGGCGATCATGCGAGCCATCCTTGTGCGCAAGCACAGCACCGATCCCGAAATCCGATGCATCTACCATCAACAAAAGGGGTTTTCGGGGATCGAATGGCGTAAGGCAAGTATTGGAAAGTAACGCCGATTTCAACTGGCGAAAGGCGCGTTCGCATTCCGTCGTCCAGACGAACGGAACACCTTTACGGCGTAAGCGATGAAGCGGAGCTGAAATGGAAGAAGCATTGCGCACAAACCTATGATAATAATTTACCTTACCCAGCACACTCTGTAGCTGTTTTAAGTTCTGCGGTGACGGCAAGTCCTGAATGGCACGAAGGTGCTCTGGACTCGGATGTATACCTTGGGCGTTAAGGACATGGCCCAGGTACGGTAAGTCACGAGCAAAAAACACACATTTGTCCTTCCTCAAGCGAAGACCATTGTGACGCAAGACCTGAAATAATGTCCGGAGATTCTGCAAATGTTCGGCTTCTGTCTTTCCTGAGATCACAATATCGTCCAGATAGTTCGCAGCCGTAGGGACCGACGCACAAATAGTTTGTAAATATTGCTGAAATAAAGCAGGGGCGGACGCACACCCGAATGGCAGTCTTTTGAAGCGATACAAGCCAAGATGCGTGTTAACCACTAAGACGCGCTGGGATTCTTCGTCCACAGGTATCTGCAAGTACGCATCTGCTAGGTCCAATTTTGAAAAATATTTTCCCGGGCACAGTTTGTCAAAAAGATCTTCCGGGCGGGGCAAAGGAAAAGTAGCAGTCACAAGTTGTGGATTCACAGTTGCCTTGAAGTCCACGCAAAGTCTCAATTTTCCGGAAGGTTTGGGCAAAATTACTAAGGGTGAGGCCCAGAGAGAAGCCTGCACTCGTTCAATGACACCTTGAGATTCTAATTCGGCTAATGTTCGTGCGACCTCATCACGCAATGCGTGGGGAACATTGCGCGCTCTGAAAAATTTCGGTTGCGCGTTGTCTTTCAGTTCCAAATGCGCTTCATAGTTCTTAGCGCAACCAAGGCCCGGTGCAAAAATGTCTGCAAATTCTTCACAAAGACTAGAAACACTGGCGGAAGGCACAGTCTGATTCACTGATAGGACCTGATTCACTATAGACAAATTAAACAATTGAAACAAATCTAAACCAAACAAGTTCACGGCACTAGAGGAACGAAGAACATAAAATGACACAAGTTTTGTCTGTCCCTTGTATGGTGCAAGAAGGCTGCACTGTCCTAACACAGGTATATGCTGTCCTGAGTAACAAGTTAACGTAACATTTGCGGCACGCAATGGCGGGGCGCCCAGTTGTTTGTACGTGTCGTGATTGAGCAATGAAACTGCAGCTCCGGTATCGAGCTGGAATGGTATCACTTTTCCTGCAAAGTCTAAGTCCACAAAAAGTTTATTGTCTTGTTGACGACAAGAGCGACTGTCCCGTGCAATTTGAACTGATACAGGTCCAGAAGCACTTGCAACTTTACGGGATTTCCGGCGACGTCGACGCACACTTTGGGTGGGACGAACACAGTCACTGTGAGCTAAAGTGTCACTGGACGGGTGGGCATGAACTACATGAATGTCCATGGGCGAAGGTCCACGAGCCTGATTGTCCTGGATGCGATTCCGGCGCGAAGCAAAGGGCCTGGAATTTGTGTGATTGTCTGATCTTAACTTTTTCCGGCAAACACTTTGTACATGTCCTTTCTTTTGACAGTAAAAGCAAATAGCTTGGCGTGACGGGCAATTTTCACGCGAATGTCTAGTTGCACACCGCGGGCAAGATTTCACTGCATTTGCTTGCTTACGCGGCGCACCTGGTTGCAAGCTAGGCGGCCGCAGCGAAGTCGGGCGCGAGGGCCGCTCAGCGTCCCGTGCAGCGGGCCGAGCGGGCCGATTAACGTGACACACTGCTGGCGAAGTTTCAAATGATTCCTGAGCAAAGTCAAGTGTGTCTTGCCTGTCCAAAATGTCTATCACTTGTTGCAGGGAGGGATTAACTAGCTTCAAAATCTGTTCCCTTATGCGAACATCAGAAACGTTCTGTGCAATTGCATCACGCACCATAGTATCTGAATATGGGAGGCCACATTCACAGGCAAACGCGCAGTCTCTAGTAAGGCCTTGCAAAGTTGCTACCCACTCCCTGTTAGTCTGACCGGCGGTACGTTTTGTACGAAAAAACGTATACCGTTTGGCAACTACATTTACTGTTTCTTTGAAATAGGCATCTAAAGCAGACAAAATTTCTTCGTAGGACAGAGTTGCTACGTCGCGTCGGGGAAACAATTTCACTATCACACGGTAGGTAGACACACCGACACAAGAAAGCAAAAACGGCTGCCGCTCTTTACCTTGAATTCCATAAGCTGTGAGGTGGAACCGGAACTGATCGGCCCACTCAGTCCAGCTCTCGTTATGGGCCTCAAAGGGCCTAAATGGCGGTGCGACAGCGTTGTGTGGCTGCGGTAGCGATGAAGCGGCTGCCGCCGCATCGGTTTGCAGCGCACGTTGACCCTGGACGAGCTGTCCAAGGGCTTCCAATAACGCCTGCGTCTGCTGATTCTGCAAGCGAAAAAATTCGGACAGTACATCTGGAGAATGCGGCGAAGCCATGACACAAGCAAATTAGAGCAAGTATAACACAAAGACTGCAACGTGGGCGCGGCACCACTCCTCGGCGCCAAAATATTGTTGTGTCGATTCCCTAAGGTCTCGACACAATGAGTGGCTAGGTGCACGCGAAACTAACGCAGACGGGCGTAAATTCTGAAACAGGAGACTGGATGAAAAACTATAAAGAAAAGAAGAGAGATTGTCATCTACTTAACTTTTAATGATGTTCTTCTTGTTGAAATACATCTCTTGCATAGTAGTAAGCAATTAGCAATGATACACATGGCGCCTTGCTAGGTAGTAGCGATGGACTAGCTGAAGGCTATTTAATCTGTCTCTCGGCAAATGAGAGGAATACTTGGTAGGTCTAGTCGCAAGCTATGTCGTCCGTACAACTGGGGCGAGGTCAAGTCCGTGTCTTGTGACCTGCCCTGTGGTGGCGCTACGTTTGCGATTACATAGTGGCGACACGCGGGTCCGACATGTACTACAGGACCGCGGCCGATTTAAGTTACCACCTAGCAAGTGTGGTGTCTAGCGGTGACACCACACTAGGGACCGATGACCTCAGCAGTTTGGTCCCATAGGAACTTACCACCGCTTATTACACTCATTGTTCGGTAATTTTCACATATGTCAGCTTCTGCTTTCTTTGGACTTGGAATTAATATGTTCTTCTTGAAGTCCAAGGATATTTTGCCTGTCTCAAACTTCTTGCTCTCCAAATGGAACAGTTTTGTCATGGCTGACTCTCCATAGGTTATCAGCCGTTATGACGGAATGTCGTCTGCTCTCGGGCCTTGTTTCGATTAAGGTCTTTTAGTGCTCTGTGAAATTCTTTTCATAGTATCATATCTTCCATCCCCTCTTCATCTGCTTCGTCTTTCATTTCTATAACTGCATTGTAAGATTACTATAAAGGCAGTTAACATCTCGAACATTAACACTTGGTTCAAGTCAAACTGGTTACAATTATATTTTTAGAAGACTCAGAATATACATTCCACTTCTCATGATTGATCTCCATAAGCTATAAATCTAGCGCCTTCGAACACTGAAACAGATGGCTAAATGGTTCAAATGGCTCTGAGCACTATGGGACTCAACTGCTGTGGTCATTAGTCCCCTAGAACTTAGAACTACTTAAACCTAACTAACCTAAGGACATCACACACACCCATGCCCGAGGCAGGATTCGAACCTGCGACCGTAGCAGTCTCGCGGTTCCGGACTGAGCGCACTGAAACAGAGAAGTGGGCACTTTTAAATTTCTTCCGCTGTTGAACTTCTTCGACTGCTTGTGACCTATAACAATACGAATTAGGGAAGCGATATCCTGGTAGTATTGAAGTACCTCAGTTGAGCTACACTTCCAGTGTGAATTTTTACTGCTATACATGATATAAAAACTTTAAAACTAGTTTAATGTCCATATTTTCCTACACTATTGACTCATAGTATCATTATTAGTGAAAACTCAATTTACAGTGATAGTATATTCACAACACGAAAGTGTATTACAGAAATTATTTCTAGTATTAGAGAGCATCTTGTAGGGAATCGTTACAGAAACTCGAAACTTCTCTACTTTTTCACATTGTATATGTACATTGCCATTGCAAAATTTCAAAGCACGAATATATAATACTAGAACGAAAGCCAACGTTCACAAAAAATGGCTCTGAGCACTATGGGACTCAACTGCTGTGGTCATAAGTCCCCTAGAACTTAGAACTACTTAAACCTAACTAACCTAAGGACATCACAAACATCCATGCCCGAGGTAGGATTCGAACCTGCGACCGTAGAAGTCGCACGGTTCCGGACTGCGCGCCTAGACGTTCACAAAGAAATAAAATATTTAATATTAATTCCGAAAGGAATCATATGCTTTGGCGTAGTTATATTTAATCTGACATTTGTCATTAAGATAATATGGGAATTAAAGAGTGAATTGAAGAAATTTCTGATGGGTAGCTGTTTCTCCTCCGTTGAGGATCATCTTCACCTAAACTCTTAAAGTTAATATTTTAGGTTATGCTGCAATAAATAGTAGCATTATAATACAATAAAATTTCATAAAGTTACGTCATTTCATTGTTTTGGATTTGGATAGCAACTCGAAGGACCGACCTACGGGGGTTTTCAGTGTAAGGTATGTATGCACTCTGTTTAACAATACGTTAGGGCTGACATGGCAGCAGGGCAGGTGGAGGCGTGGAACAGAGTTGTCACATCCTGAACAGCACTTGTCCGTAACCTCACATTTCACTCAACACAGTCTTACCCTTAAACAGTCTGTTGTACAAATCCGGAACCGTGCGACTGCTACGGTCGCAGGTTCGAATCCTGCCTCGGGCATGGATGTGTGTGATGTCCTTAGGTTAGTTAGGTTTAAGTAGTTCTAAGTTCTACGGGACTGATGACCACAGCAGTTGAGTCCCATAGTGCTCAGAGCCATTTTTTGTTGTACAAATGTGGAACGGCAGTAATGTATTCCAGAAGACCTTCATTCTGCTTCAAGTTAGTTTTATTAGCGGTAGCAAATTTATAAAGTGAAATACTGAAAGTTCACTAAAATGCATTTCCTGAACGAGTCGCAAAATTCGGAAAAACTGGGAACAGTTTTAGTTTTTTTTGAGTTGAGGCTCCCAAGCAAAACTCTTATCAGAGATCTCAAACAAAAGAGGTAAGCTGTCGCCCATTACGCTTCATGGAGAAACAAATAGGTAGGTATATGATGAACCGTTTATTAAGTTTTATGATGAAGCATCTTATTTCAAATACAACAATCAGATTTTACGTGTTAATGGTAGTGAAAAAGCATACTTTCAATAGGCGGACAAAAACTGGGAGTCAGAAGATTAGCAATACAAAACTAGAACCTTACTACTGCAGCAACTGTGTTACAAATCTGTGAGAGAGATATCCTTTGTATTATTTTGTTGTTAAGAATAAATTCTTGACAATAACTTCATCCGAGTGCAGCTGTTGGCGATGTTGTTTCTATTAAGCTGACTAAACTCAAACAAATATTATTTTGCTAGGCAGCTACTAAACCCTGTAAACCATGCACTCTACTCTTCGAGCTAGAGCCACGTCTGAGATAACTCCCGGAACAGATTAGTTGTTGACTGCTTCAACTGCAGACTGGTTAGTTTATTTATTATTTGTGGTTCATGGTGTGGGTTTCTGTAGTCGTGTCCTAGTTCATGAACCACGGGCAACGTATGAGTGGCCAAGTAAGTGGTCCCGACAGTCGGGATACCAGTTACTTTGGAATAAGGCTGGGCATCTCAGACATATTCTGAGTCTTGGTCACCTTTGTGCTCCTACGGCAAAGACTATCAAATCCACCGGTTAGTCCCTCAACCGTTAGGGGTAAAACAAAATGGGACTCGGGGAAAGTAAGGCTAGCAACCTGCTTCCCTGGTACTTTAAATATGATGCTGGCAACAATCAGAGCAAAATGCCTCGGACCTTTGATGGTGACGAAGTCCCACCTCTAACTGACAAACCAGGAACTCCTAAGATACGACTTGGCAAACAAATGGTAATGAGATGGGGAGCTATTAATATCAATGGGGGCTACTCTGGGAAAAAGGCAGAGCTGGCAGAGGCTGCAAGTAAGATGGGGCTGGACGTTTTAGGTGTTAGTGACATTCGGTTAAGGAGTGAGAAAGAAGAGGGAGTGGGAGAATACAAGGTCTACCTGTCAGGAGTCAAAGCAGGAATAGCACAATGGGGTGTTGGGCTTTACATCAGGAAAGAAATGGAACCCAGCGTAGTTGCAATAAGGCATGTAAACGAACGACTGATGTGGATAGATTTGACAGTGTCTAGCAAGAAAATTAGGATTGTGTCAGTGTATTCGCATTGTGAAGGGACAGGATAAGATGGATAGTTTTTATGCGGCACTCAGTGATGTAGTTGTTAGAGTAAAGGACAAGGACAGTGTTCTGCTCATGGGTGATTTTAACACCAGGGTTGGAAATCGAACAGAAGGGTATGAAAAGATTATGGGTAAATTTGGAGAGGATATGGACGCCAACAGGAACGGGAAACAACTCTTGGATTTCTGTGCCAGTATGGGCTTAGTAATCACAAACTCCTTTTTTAAACATAAGAACATTCACCGGTATACTTGGGAAGGCAGGGCAACCAGATTTGTCATTGACTATATAATAACAGATCAGGAATTCAGGAAAGCTGTGAGGGACACACGTGTATTCAGGGGATTCTTTGATGACACTAATCACTATTTAATCCGCAGTGAAATTGGTATTGTGAGGCCGAAAGTGCAGGAGGTCAGGTCCATATGTAGGAGGATAAGAGTGGAGAAACTTCAGGATAAGGAAATCAGGCACAAGTACATAACAGCGATCTCAGAAAGGTACCAGTTAGTTGAATGTAGTCAATTACAGTCATTGGAAAAGGAATGACAAGGTACAGGGACACAGTACTAGAAGTGGCTAAAGAATGTCTCGGAACAGTAGTGTGTAAAAGTAGGATGAAGCAAACAGCTTGGTGGAATGACACAGTCAAGGCAGCCTGTAAAAGGAAAAAGAAGGTGTATCAGAAATGGCTACATACTAGAACTCAGGTAGACAGAGAAAGTTATGTTGAAGAAAGAAACAAAGCCAAACAGATAATTGCAGCATCCAAGAAGAAATCCTGGGAAGACTTTGGAAACAGTTTGGAGACTATGGGTCAAGCTGCTGGAAATCCATTCTGGAGTGTAATTAGAAGTCTTCGAAAGGGAGGGAAGAAGGAAATGACAAGTATTTTGGACAGGTCAGGAAAACTGCTGGTGAATCCTGTGGATGCCATGGGCAGATGGAGGGAATATTTTGAAGAGTTGCTCAATGTAGGTGAAAATACGATCAGTAATGTTTCAGATTTCGAGATAGAATGGGATAGGAATGATGATGGAAATAGGATCACATTTGAGGAAGTGGAGAAAATGGTCAATAGATTGCAGTGCAATATAGCAGCTGGGGTGGATGAAATTAAGTCGGAACTCATCACATACAGTGGAATGTCAGGTCTTAAATGGCTACACAGGATAACTGAAATGGTCTGGGAGTCGAGACAGGTTCCATCAGACTGGACAAAAGCAGTAATCACATCAATCTTTAAACATGGAAACAGAAAAGATTGTAACAACTACAGAGGTATCTCTTTAATCAGCGTTGTGGGTAAAATCTTCTCAGATATTGTTGAAAGGAAAGTGCGAGTATCAGTTGAGGACCAATTGGATGAAAATCAGTGTGGGTTTAGGCCTCTTAGAGGTTGTCAGGACCAGATCTTTAGCTTACGGCTAATAATGGAGAAGTGTTATGAGTGGAACAGGGAATTGTATCAATGCTTTATAGATCTAAAAAAGGCATATGACCGGGTTCCTAGGAGGAAGTTATTGTCTGTTCTACGAGATTATGGAATAGGAGGCAAAGTTTTGCAAGCAATTAAAGGTCTTTATATGGATAGTCAGGCAGCAGTTAGAGTTGACGGTAAATTGAGTTCATGGTTCAGAGTAGTTTCAGGAGTAAGACAAGGCTGCAACCTGTCTCCACTGTTGTTCATATTATTTATGGATCATATGTTGAAAGCAATAGACTGGCTGGATGAGATTAAGATATGTGAACACAAAATAAGCAGTCTTGCATATGCGGATGACTTAGTTGTGATGGCAGATTCGATTGAAAGTTTGCAAAGTAATATTTCAGAGCTATATCAGAAATGTAAGGACTATGGTATGAAGATTAGCATCTCCAAAACGAAAGTAATGTCAGTGGGAAAGAAATATAAACGGATTGAGTGCCAAATAGGAGGAACAAAGTTAGAACAGGTGGACGGTTTCAAGTACTTCGGATGCATATTCTCACAGGATGGCAACATAGTGAAAGAACTGGAAGCGAGGTGTAGCAAAGCAAATGCAGTGAGCGCTCAGCTACAATCTACTCTCATCTGCAAGAAGGAAGTCAGTACCAAGGTAAGTTATCTGTGCACCGTTCAATCTTTCGACCAACTTTGTTGTGTGGGAGAGAAAGCTGGGTGGATTCAGGTTACCTTATCAACAAGGTTGAGGTTACGGATATGAAAGTAGCTAGGATGATTGCAGGTACTAGTAGATGGGAACAATGGCAGGAGGGTGTCCACAATGAGGAAATCAAAGAAAAACTGGGAATGAACACTATAGATGTAGCAGTCAGGACGAACAGGCTTAGATGGTGGGGTCATGTTACACGCATGGGAGAAGCAAGGTTACCCAAGAGGCTCATGGGTTCAGCAGTAAAGGGTTGGAGGAGTCGGGGTAGACAAGGAGAAGGTACCTGGATTCGGTTAAGAATGATTTTGAAGTAATAGGCTTAACATCAGAGGAGTCACCAATGTTAGCACTGAATAGGGGATCGTGGAGGAATTTTATAAGGGGGCTATGCCCAAGACTGAACGCTGAAAGGCATAATCAGTCTTAAATGATGATGATGATGATGATGATGATGATTATACCGGGAAATCCATCGTATAACTTGGGCCAAAATCAGCAGTATTGGGACCAGATGGCAGTGGTAACGTGATATCCTAATGACTGTATACCCATCTGTTTTTGCCAGTTCGTCAAATGTGTATCTGAGAACAGAGGTTACAGACGAGCTGTTAGCTCCATAAACTTCATGTTTTCAAGATTATCATATGCTTAGATTTTGTGATGATAAAGCCAATCGATTACCTGCTTCCCTCACTCTGCCACTGTAGTAGCCTATTAAACAACGTATTAACGGCAAGCCGCCTTACCAACAGGTACTGTTCACGTTTCTCCCACATTTAGCATTGTAGTGACTTAACAAAGTAAGCTACACATCATTATGGCTGGTCAGGAAACTTTACCATCCAGGCTCGATGCCCATCTGGGTTAGAGTAATGTTTGCTACCAGAGATGAAAACTGTGTACTAAATTTCGTACTATGTACACCCCGAAATCGTCTACAGATTTTTCAGTGGCTTTAGCCTAGTACACTGTAAACTCACAATAAGTAACATTTCCTTGTCATGTTCCCTTTCTGTTGTTTCAGTGCCCAAAATTACATACACTGCCGGAAAAATATAGTATGCCATTTTAGGGGTTTCCATCTCACTCAAGATTTATTGTTGCAACAATGCATATAGAGTACATGAAATGATTACATTTATAGATCAATAGTAGAAGAGATTCTGAGGTACAACGTAACAAGCAATGCTGAAACAGCCATATCAGTACGTGATGTAATGAACAAAGTAAGAGCATGTGGACTATCAGACCAATTGTGTGATTGGATTGAAGGTTTCCTAAATAACAGAACGCAGCATATCATTCTCAATGCAGAGATGTCTTCCGAAGTAAGAGTGATTTCAGGTGTGCCACAGGGAAGTGTCGTAGGACAATTGCTATTCGCAAAAAAAAAAAAAATATATATATATATATACACTCCTGGAAATTGAAATAAGAACACCGTGAATTCATTGTCCCAGGAAGGGGAAACTTTATTGACACATTCCTGGGGTCAGATACATCACATGATCACACTGACAGAACCACAGGCACATAGACACAGGCAACAGAGCATGCACAATGTCGGCACTAGTACAGTGTATATCCACCTTTCGCAGCAATGCAGGCTGCTATTCTCCCATGGAGACGATCGTAGAGATGCTGGATGTAGTCCTGTGGAACGGCTTGCCATGCCATTTCCACCTGGCGCCTCAGTTGGACCAGCGTTCGTGCTGGACGTGCAGACCGCGTGAGACGACGCTTCATCCAGTCCCAAACATGCTCAATGGGGGACAGATCCGGAGATCTTGCTGGCCAGGGTAGTTGACTTACACCTTCTAGAGCACGTTGGGTGGCACGGGATACATGCGGACGTGCATTGTCCTGTTGGAACAGCAAGTTCCCTTGCCGGTCTAGGAATGGTAGAACGATGGGTTCGATGACGGTTTGGATGTACCGTGCACTATTCAGTGTCCCCTCGACGATCACCAGTGGTGTACGGCCAGTGTAGGAGATCGCTCCCCACACCATGATGCCGGGTGTTGGCCCTGTGTGCCTCGGTCGTATGCAGTCCTGATTGTGGCGCTCACCTGCACGGCGCCAAACACGCATACGACCATCATTGGCACCAAGGCAGAAGCGACTCTCATCGCTGAAGACGACACGTCTCCATTCGTCCCTCCATTCACGCCTGTCGCGACACCACTGGAGGCGGGCTGCACGATGTTGGGGCGTGAGCGGAAGACGGCCTAACGGTGTGCGGGACCGTAGCCCAGCTTCATGGAGACGGTTGCGAATGGTCGTCGCCGATACCCCAGGAGCAACAGTGTCCCTAATTTGCTGGGAAGTGGCGGTGCGGTCCCCTACGGCACTGCGTAGGATCCTACGGTCTTGGCGTGCATCCGTGCGTCGCTGCGGTCCGGTCCCAGGTCGACGGGCACGTGCACCTTCCGCCGACCACTGGCAACAACATCGATGTACTGTGAGACCTCACGCCCCACGTGTTGAGCAATTCGGCGGTACGTCCACCCGGCCTCCCGCATGCCCACTATACGCCCTCGCTCAAAGTCCGTCAACTGCACATACGGTTCACGTCCACGCTGTCGCGGCATGCTACCAGTGTTAAAGACTGCGATGGATCTCCGTATGCCACGGCAAACTGGCTGACACTGACGGCGGCGGTGCACAAATGCTGCGCAGCTAGCGCCATTCGACGGCCAACACCGCGGTTCCTGGTGTGTCCGCTGTGCCGTGCGTGTGATCATTGCTTGTACAGCCCTCTCGCAGTGTCCGGAGCAAGTATGGTGGGTCTGACACACCGGTGTCAATGTGTTCTTTTTTCCATTTCCAGGAGTATATATATATATATATATATATATATATATATATATATATATATATATATATATATATATATATATATATATGACCTTGTGTATAACATAGGAAGCTCACTAGGCTTTTTGCGGATGATGCTGTAGTATATCGAGAGGTTGTAACAATAGAAAATTGTGCTGAAATGCAGGAGGATCTGCAACGAATTGACGCATGGTGCAGGGAATGGCAATTGAATTTCAATGTAGACAAGTGTAAAGTGCTGCGAATACATAGAAAGAAGAATCCTTTATCATTTAGCTACAATATAGCAGATCAGGAACTGGAAGCAGTTAATTCCATAAATTATCTGGGAGTACGCATTAGGAGTGATTTAAAATGGAATGATCACATAAAGTTGATCGTCGGTAAAGCAGATGCCAGAGTGAGATTCATTGGAAGAATCCTAAGGAAATGCAGTCCGAAGACAAAGGAAGTAGGTTACAGTACACGTGTACTCCCACTGCTTGAATGCTGCTCACCGGCGTGGGATCCGTATCAGATACGGTTGATAGAAGAGATAGAGAATATCCAACGGAGAGCAGCGTGCTTCGTTACAGGATCATTTGGTAATCGCGAAAGCGTTACGGAGATGATAGATAAACTCCAGTGTAAGACTCTGCAAGAGAGACGCTCAGTAGCTCGGTACGGACTGTTGTTGAAGTTTCTAGAACATACCTTCAGCGAGAAGTGAAGCAGTATATTGCTCCCTCCTACGTACACCTCGCGAAAAGACCATGAGGATAAAATCAGAGAGATTGGAGCCCACAGAGGCATACCGACAATCTTTCTTTCCACGATCAATACGAGACTAGAATAGAAGAAAGAACCGATAGAGGTACTCAAGGTACCCTCCGCCACACACCGTCAGGTGGCTTTCGGAGTATGGATGTAGGTGTAAATGTAGATGTAGCCTCCATGGGCGGCAATGAAGGCACTGACTCTGGCAATCAGTCGATCGTAAAGATGGCGAATACTGGCCTGAGATACGTCACGCCTGCTCGATATGTTCACATAGTTCTGTAAGAGTTCTTGGTTGACGAGCTACATGGGTCACTTCTCGTGCCGTTATATTCCACATGGGCTCGAATGGAGACACGTCTTGAGATGGTGCTGGCCAGAGATGCTGTAGCAATTCTTGCCCAACACATTGAGTTTCACGGGCTGTGTGTGTACGAGCGTTATTCTGCTGGAAAAACACATCAAATTACTGATGCAAAAGAACGAGTCTAACAAGATCCTCTACGTGCCGAGCGCTGGTTAGTGTTCCCTCCAGAAACACCAAAGCTGAATGAGAGTTGTAGGTTATCGCACCATAGACCGTAAGGCCTTGGATGTGGCCGTTGTGTCTTGGACGAATGCACTCTACGAGACAGCGCTCGCCGAGTCTCCGCCGGACGCGCAAACGGGCCTCCCTTGCGTGCAGGCAGAACCTGCATTCATCGCTGAAGACCACGGCGCGACATCCCATCTTCAGTCATCCTCTCGCGGCACCAGTCGAGTTGTGCGTGTCTCGCTGTGGCGTGAATGGAAGACGGAGTAGAGCTGTGCGTGCCCATAGTCCCACTGAAAAAAACAGTTTCGCGAAAGTTCGTATTGACACATACGATCTCACAAGCCTTCCTATCTAAGCTGTGAGTCTAGCACTGCTGCCATTAGGAGACGAATATCCAGGCGGGCGACTGAGCTGCATGGACGTCCAGTGCCTCGTCTCCAGATGTAACAATGTTCACGTGATCTCGGATACAAGCACGGATGCACAGCAGATGCAGCACTTCCAACTTGTGTGGCAATTCTCCAAAAGTACCATCCCGCCACTCGGAAGGCCACAATCTGACTCCTGCCAAACTCGCTCAGTTGGCTGTAGGACGCACGAGTGCATCTCTCCATCGTATGGTTGCCTGCTTGATTCGTACGTTTGCACCACACTGAGTGTTCTGGCTGTGAGCATTCCCTACTAAAGGATAGACGCAGATGGCGCTCTGGTAGCTATACCACTATGCTCTGTGTTGGCGGACGACCTTGGAACTACACTCCTGGAAATTGAAATAAAAACACCGTGAATTCATTGTCCCAGGAAGGGGAAACTTTATTGACACATTCCTGGGGTCAGATACATCACATGATAACACCGACAGAACCACAGGCACATAGACACAGGCTACAGAGCATGCACAATGTCGGCACTAGTACAGTGTATATCCACCTTTCGCAGCAATGCAGGCTGCTATTCTCCCATGGAGGCGATCGTAGAGATGCTGGATGTAGTCCTGTGGAACGGCTTGCCATGCCATTTCCACCTGGCGCCTCAGTTGGACCAGCGTTCGTGCTGGACGTGCAGACCGCGTGAGACGACGCTTCATCCAGTCCCAAACATGCTCAATGGGGGACAGATCCGGAGATCTAGCTGGCCAGGGTAATTGACTTACACCTTCTAGAGCACGTTGGGTGGCACGGGATACATGCGGACGTGCATTGTCCTGTTGGAACAGCAAGTTCCCTTGCCGGTCTAGGAATGGTAGAACGATGGGTTCGATGACGGTTTGGATGTACCGTGCACTATTCAGTGTCCCCTCGACGATCACCAGTGGTGTACGGCCAGTGTAGGAGATCGCTCCCCACACCATGATGCCGGGTGTTGGCCCTGTGTGCCTCGGTCGTATGCAGTCCTGATTGTGGCGCTCACCTGCACGGCGCCAAACACGCATACGACCATCATTGGCACCAAGGCAGAAGCGACTCTCATCGCTGAAGACGACACGTCTCCATTCGTCCCTCCATTCACGCCTGTCGCGACACCACTGGAGGCGGGCTGCAAGATGTTGGGGCGTGAGCGGAAGACGGCCTAACGGTGTGCGGGACCGTAGCCCAGCTTCATGGAGACGGTTGCGAATGGTCGTCGCCGATACCCCAGGAGCAACAGTGTCCCTAATTTGCTGGGAAGTGGCGGTGCGGTCCCCTACGGCACTGCGTAGGATCCTACGGTCTTGGCGTGCATCCGTGCGTCGCTGCGGTCCGGTCCCAGGTCGACGGGCACGTGCATCTTCCGCCGACCACTGGCGACAACATCGATGTACTGTGGAGACCTCACGCCCCACGTGTTGAGCAATTCGGCGGTACGTCCACCCGGCCTCCCGCATGCCCACTATACGCCCTCGCTCAAAGTCCGTCAACTGCACATACGGTTCACGTCCACGCTGTCGCGGCATGCTACCATTGTTAAAGACTGCGATGGAGCTCCGTATGCCACGGGAAACTGGCTGACACTGACGGCGGCGGTGCACAAATGCTGCGCAGCTAGCGCCATTCGACGGCCAACACCGCGGTTCCTGGTGTGTCCGCTGTGCCGTGCGTGTGATCATTGCTTGTACAGCCCTCTCGCAGTGTCCGGAGCAAGTATGGTGAGTCTGACACACCGGTGTCAATGTGTTCTTTTTTCCATTTCCAGGAGTGTATTACCAGTACATCGACTATAGCCGGCCAGAGTGGCCGAGCGGTTCTAGGCGCTACAGTCTGGAACCGCGCGACCGCGACGGTCGCAGGTTCGAATCCTGCCTCGGGCATGGATATGTGTGATGTCCTCAGGTTAGGTAGGTTTAAGTAGTTCTAAGTTCTAGGGGACTGATGACCTCCGCTGTTAAGTCCCATAGTGCTCAGAGCCATTTGAACATCGACTATACGCCCCGCCCCCCTCCCCCACACAGGTGACATATGCCGCCATCGGAACAAAATCGATGTCGTACTTCCAGGTGTACTAACTTGTTTCTGGCACCTTGTATCCGTCTGAGAATATTACAAACGGCACGAACGAAGATACTTGCAGCGATATGTACCTGCAAAATTCCGTCAATTGTAGAGAACATCGAAGGAGTAAAACTGCATGGCCTTCGATTTCTACCGGGTGGTTATAATTAAACAGGCGGTGTTTCGAGTGCTGCACAGCGAGCTGTATACATTACCGGACGCTGAAAAATCTTAGATATGATGAATAATTGGAACGCTGATGGTGTATACTGAAGAAAATAATAGAACCACTTTCTGCCACAAGGTGGCACTATGGCGCTGTAAGCAGTCAGAATGTAGTATGGGAGCTGGAAAAGGGAAGGAACGATCGAACACTTGATAACGGTAGTTCTGCCGCGTTTATTAGGATATGGTCACAAGTTACACGCTGTATTCAGTATATATAGGGTACTGTAGTGCCCGTGTTGTTCCGAATACGATGCATAGTTCCTTGGGAAATGCAGTATCGTATTTATCAGCAGACACCGGACAAACTACTTCCATTTAAAATGTCTCGCCTGTACGGAAATATACATAATGGCTGTACGAGTACAGGTTGCCGACACATGTTCGACGACGTATGGAAGTTTCGATGTGACCTTCAGTAGTGCACGGATAGGGCTAAGCGGGAAATCCGGGTTTGCGTCGCGGTCTGGCACCAAATTTCCATTGTCATCATTCCATTCGACGGCTGATGATTGTCTATACTCGCGATTGCGAATACATTTAATGTGTTCAGTACGGTATCCCAAATCAGCAACATGCTGCACCCCTAACGCGGCAGGTTCCCAGCACATCCGGTGTAATCAGAGCGATATGTCTTTCTATGTTATCCTTCAGACTAGGAAGAGTCCCGATACATTCCTCACACCATGGTCTTTCAGTTATTCCCACGACGAGAAGTCTCTAGAATTGTCGGAGGATCTAGTAGGTAACACGTTCTGAAATTACATAGAGATGATGCAGCCGTTAGTGAAGGATTCTCGGCCAGCCGGAGTGGCCGAGCGGTTCTAGGCGCTTCAGTCTGGAACCGCGCGACCGCTACGGTCGCAGGTTAGAATCCCGCCAAGGGCATGGTTGTGTGTGATGTCCTTAGGTTAGTTAGGTTTAAGTAGTTCTAAGATCTGCGGGAGTCATAACCTCAGATATTAAGTCCCATAGTGCTCAGAGCCAAGGATTCTCGTAGAAAATCTTACATCAACAGTCAGTTCACAAAAGAAATCAGCACGCATCGCTAAGCGACAAACAGAATACCGACATCAAAACAAGAAAGATGTCACGTTCCTACTGTTTACAGCACCATATTTTCACCTGGTGGCAAAAAGTGGAACTATTATATCGTTCATCATACTTCGCGAGTGCACCGATTGACGGACATACCTATGACGTTTCCGCGTCCTGCGATATATAGCGACCGCACTGCAACACTCGGAACAAGGTCAGTTTAGTTGTGACCACCCAGTATTTGAAAATGATTGATGCCTGCAAGACTGATAACATCGCTGTTACTGCAACAAACACATGGCAATCGCGTCATCTGAAAAAGACAAAGAACTATGAAACGAGATAGAGTGAGGCAGTCGGTTGTTTTAAAGGCGCACTGATAACCGTGGCTAATGCATGAATTTAGTCCTTGAAACGGATCTTTATAGATCGACCTGGCAGAACTTTCAGCTGTATCTTTCTTAACACTTATAATGAACCCATGGTCACCTGTGGCTCGTTAGAGTTATTGCATTTCGTATGATTCCTTATTCCGAGTTATCTTTGAATCTCAACTGCACTGAAAACGCCCGCACAACAGCAGAAATGTAGATGGTGTAAGCTGTGTTTTGTTTGGTAGCAAAGTTGTTCCTTGACGATACTTGCAGCTAATAACAGCAAAGTCTAGTCTCTCAAGCTTGCATTCAGTAATACTCGGTTGTGTGTCTCGGTTTGTTTTCCGGGCAATGTTGTTACATTACTCTGTGTTTTGTTTGGCACAGTGTAGTGACTGTGTAATACACGCGTTATCACTATCATGAACATATCTTCACAGAAACGGAAGTAAATAAGTTGTTGTTGTTGTAGTTGTGGTCTTCAGTCCTGAGACTGGTTTGATGCAGCTCTCCATGCTAATCTATCCTGTGCAAGCTCCTTCATCACCCAGTACCTACTGCAACCTACATCCTTCTGAATCTGCTTAGTGTATTCATCTCTTGGTCTCCCTCTACGATTTTTACCCTCCACTGCCCTCCAATGCTAAATTTGTGATCCCTTGATGCCTCAGGACATGTCCTACCAACCGATCCCTTCTTCTAGTCAAGTTGTGCCACAAACTCCTCTTCTCCCCAATCCTATTCAATACCTCCTCATTAGTTACGTGATCTACCCACCTAATCTCAAACATTCTTCTATAGCACCACATTTCAAAAGCTTCTATTCTCTTCTTGTCCAAACTAATTATTGTCCATGTTTCACTTCCATGCATGGCTACACTCCATACAAATACTTTCAGAAACGACTTCCTCACACTCACATCTATACTCGATGTTAACAAATTTCTCTTTCTCAGAAACGCTTTCCTTGCCATTGCCAGTCTACATTTTATATCCTCTCTACTTCGACCAGCATCAGTTATTTCGCTCCCCAAATAGCAAAACTCCTTTACCACTTTAAGTGTCTCATTTCCTAATCTAATTCCCTCAGCATCACCCGACTTAATTCGACTACATTCCATTATCCTCGTTTTGCTTTTGTTGATGTTCATCTTATATCCTCCCTTCAAGACACTGTCCATTCCGTTCAACTGCTCTTCCAAGTCCTTTGCTGTCTCTGACAGAATTACAATGTCATCGGCGAACCTCAAAGTTTTTATTTTTTCTCCCTGGATTTTAATACCTACTCCTAATTTTTATTTTGTTTCCTTCACTGCTTGCTCAATATACAGATTGAATAACATCGGGGAGAGGCTACAAACCTGTCTCACTTCCTTCCCAACCACTGCTTCCCTTTCATGCCCCTCAACTCTTATAACTGCCATCTGCTTTCTGTACAAATTGTAAATAGCCTTTCGCTCCCTGTATTTTACACCTGTCAGCTTTAGAATTTGAAATAGAGTATTCCAGTCAACATCGTCAAAAACTTTCTCTAAGTCAACAAATGCTAGAAACGTAGGTTTGCCTTTCCTTAATCTTCCTTCTAAGATAAGTCGTAAGGTCAGTATTGCCTCACGTGTTCCAACATTTCTACGGAATCCAAACTGATCTTCCACGAGGTCGGCTTCTACCAGTTTTTCCATTCGTCTGTAAAGAATTCGCGTCAGTATTTTGCAGCTGTGACTTATTAAATTGATAGTTCAGTAATTTTCACATCTGTCAACACCTGCTTTCTTTGGGATTGGAATTATTATATTCTTCTTGAAGTCTGAGGGTATTTCGCCCGTCTCATACATCTTGCTCACCAGATGGTAGAGTTTTGTCAAGGACTGGCTCTCCCAAGGCCGTAGTAGTTCCAATGGAATATTGTCTACTCCCGGGGCCTTGTTTCGACTCAGGTCTTTCAGTGTTCTGTCAAACTCTTCCCGCAGTATCGTATATCCCATTTCATCTTCATCTACATCCTCTTCCATTTCCATAATATTGTCCTCAAGTACATCGCCCTTGTATAGACCCTCTATATACTCCTTCCACCTTTCTGCTTTCCCCAGTTTGCTTAGAACTGGATTTCCATCTGAGATATTGATATTCATACAAGTGGTTCTCTTTTCTCCAAAGGTCTCTTTAATTTTCCTGTAGGCTGTATCTATCTTACCCCTAGTGAGATAAGCCTCTACATCCTTACATTTGTCCTCTAGCCATGCCTGCTTAGCCATTTTGCACTTCCTGTCGATCTCATTTTTGAGACGTTTGTATTCCTTTTTGCCTGCTTCACTTACTGCATTTTTATATTTTCTCCTTCCATTAATTAAATTCAATATTTCTTCTGTTACCCAAGGATTTCTACTAGCCCTCGTCTTTTTACCTACTTGATCCTCTGCCGCCTTCACTACTTCATCCCTCAGAGCTACCCATTCGTTTTCTACTGTATTTCTTTCGGCCATTCCTGTCAATTGTTCCCTTACGCTCTCCTTGAAACTCTGTACAACCTCTGGTTCTTTCAGTTTATCCAGGTCCCATCTCCTTAAATTCCCACCTTTTTGCAGTTTCTTCAGTTTTAATCTACAGTTCATAACCAATAGATTGTGGTCAGAGTCCACATCTGCCCCTGAAAATGTCTTACAATATAAAACCTGGTTCCTAAATGTCTGCCTTACCATTATATAATCTATCTTATACCTTTTGGTATCTCCAGGATTCTTCCATGTATACAACCTTCTTTTATGATTCTTGAACCAAGTGTTAGCTATGATTAAGTTATGCTCTGTGCAAAGTTCTACCAGACGGCTTCCTCTTTCATTTCTTAGCCCCAATCCATATTCACCTACTATGTTTCCTTCTCTCCCTTTTCCTACTGTCGAATTCCAGTCACCCATGACTATTAAATTTTCGTCTCCCTTCACTACCTGAATAATTTCTTTTATCTCATCATACATTTCTTCAATTTCTTCGTCATCTGCAGGGCTAGTTGGCATATAAACTTGAACTACTGTAGTAGGCATGGGCTTCGTGTCTATCTTGGCCACTATAATACGTTCACTATGCTGTTTGTAGTAGCCTACCCGCATTCCTATTTTTTTATTCATTATTAAACCTACTCCTGCATTACCCCTATTTGACTTTGTATTTATAACCCTGTTTTCACCTGACCAAAAGTCTTCTTCCTCCTGCCACTGAACTTCACTAATTCCCACTATATCCAACTTTAACCTATCCATTTGCCTTTTTAAATTTTCTAACCTACCTGCCCGATTAAGGGATCTGACATTCCACGCTCCGATCCGTGGATAACGACGTCCTCCTGAGTAGTCCCCGCCCGGAGATCCGAATGGGGGACTATTTTACCTCCGGAATATTTTACCCAAGAGGACACCATCATCATTTAACCATACAGTAAATAAGTTAACGAAACAGAATAAATCGTAACTGGGTTATTATTCTGTAGCGAACCAGCAAAGACTGCAGATTGCTATACCAAAGTACCGAGAAAAGACCTCTGAACAACCTCTGAAGTTTCGTCAGTGGAGTTCACGTTCACCCAATAATATTGATATCCAGGCCTGCTGCAGAAACTATTTCCTTCAACTATCCATTGAGTTACACTATTGTGCAAAGACTGTTGTAGTAATATTTGTTCGTCCGTTCTATCTCTGCCATTCATTACGTTCGCTACAACGCATTTTCTCTCGTCGTCTCGTTACAAGATCTAATGACTTTTTTACCTTCCTCATTTTCCTTGTTTTGCACAATTTTCTTGTCCTATTGAAACAGTAAAGTAGTTACCGCTCCATAAGCAGCAGGTTTCGTTGCTTGCTGACACCGGGAATACAAATTGAGGCGGCTCCGCCGCCAGTTCATTGCACGACGCGGTCGGCCGTGGGTGCAGCGGAACCCCATGTGGACGGATGGAGAGTGTGTTAAGTTTCATTATACGTGTTTACATATGTCGGCTATCATGTTTTACTTGTAGTTGAATGCAAATCATGCACTGAACATTCCTACTCCTCCTCCCACCTTTCCATCTAGCGTGGCCATATACTAGCTGGGAAACAACAGAAGTAGTTCTGTAGTATAGTAGTGCCAACCTTACTCCTGTGTAAGGGAGCAGAGGGACAGCACATGAAGGTTGAAGACGTTCCAGTATCATACGATTTGGGGTGGAGAGGTTAGTCACGGCCATGTGGTTCGACCATCCCCTCCACCGGGGATGGACAGTGCCGATGGTACTGTTACCGACGACTGTGCCGCTAAAGCAGAGTTATTGAACGCAGTTTTCCGAAATTCCTTCACCATGGAAGACCAATGGAATATTCCAGAATTTGAAACACGAACAGCTGCTAGCATGAGTTTCTTAGAAGTAGATACCTTAGGGGTTGCGAAGCAACTCAAATCGCTTGATACGGGCACGTCTTCAAGTCATGATTGTATACCGATTAGGTTCCTTTCAGATTACGCTGATACAATAGCTCCCTACTTAGCAATCATATACAACCGCTCGCTCACCGATAGACCTGTACCTACAGATTGGAAAACAGCGCAGATCGCACCAGTGTTTAAGAAGGGTAGTAGGAGTAATCCATCGAACTACAGACCTATATCATTGACGTCGGTTTGCAGTAGGGTTTTGGAGCATATACTTGTAAGGTGTCAGGCAAATCCAACACCTTCCATGAAAACCCTGACATGATAAGCAAATCCAGTAGTATGTCACATAGCTCCGAATAAATCGTGACATTAAATTAACCAAAGTAATACGAGTAACGAGTGAGCAAATGGAATACCACAGACGAACACATGAATGCCTAAATGCATGTCATACCTTCCCACCGTGAGACAGATGCAGTTCCGAGGGGAGAAACGAGAACAGAAGCCGAGAGCAGAACCGTGTTCAGCTGGAAGGCCCTACAATAAGGGACGGACACCTACGTCGCCAGCTAACCGCTAGGACCACCCCTCAGCCCATGTTAAAAGCTAGAGCCCTCCAGAAGAACAGTATAGATCCTACGATAACACAAAAAGGGCTACCACAGCCCGCAAGGTTTAGCGTGAGACTTTTTCGCGTCTCTGTTACGTCAGGACCACCCCCCAGCCCATGTTAAAAGATAGAGCCCTCCAGAAGAACAGTATAGATCTTACGATAACACTAAAAGGACCACACCAGCTGCAAGTTTTAGCGTGAGACTTTTTCGCGTCTCTGTTACGTTGCAAACTTTAAAAACATTGCCCCACCACGAAAAGTATGACGTTTGTCATTGGATAGACAGAATTTTTGTAGGCGGAGCTTAAGGTTAACATTGAGATCCTGATTGGTCAGATGAAAACACAGCCAGATAGTGTTTTTTAAACCAACTTCGGTAAATTGTAGTATGGAGAAGTTAGGAGAGAGTTACTTCCGAGACGGCGGGGTGAGCGGGGCTGTGCTGTCCGCCGCCCCCTGACGAACACCGACAAGGTAATGAACGCACGCGATGCCGCATAACAGCGCATAAAGCTTCACTCAGAACTGCAGAAGTGTCATCTGTTGCATCCCCGTTTTGCGTAATACTAGTGTCGATCGTCATTTAAAGCTCATGGTGTTCACATTTGCCACTTGAAGTAAAAATCTGAAACGCGATGATTTTTCTGTTATATAGTTATTGAGAAGCCACATCAGCCACTGTAATTTACAACAAGTTAGATAAGTAATTAAAGATAATTGCGTGTCACTGTAGACAATTTTGATAGTTTTCTCTTTTGTGAAACTTAATTTAAACCTAGATTATAGATGTGATATGGCATAGGTCATCCCTCGGTCCATTGTAGAACTTGGAAACCCACTCAGGGAATATTCGTTCACATTTTTGTTGAACGCAGTTGGTTTTTATCATCCTATATTAAAACATTTCCTTTTATCAATAGTGCAATTTATAAACAATGTTTTGTGAGTAGAATAAAATTTCCAATGTTAAACTTAACTGCTTTTCCGACGTTATTTTATCAGCTAACTAAAAATAGGAAAGCCTTGAACCCTTTCCACTAAATTTAGTTAGTATTAAGATTCTTTTTACAGGGAGTGCAGTGGAGCTGACGCTGAAATCATTAAGTATTTGATTATATCATCGCTAGTATCACTGAACTCTTCTGAACTCTACATGTCATGTGTGTGTAACCTCCCCCTCACTTACCGACCTCAAAGACAGTGAAAAATTAAACTGCGTGTACCTAATGGAAATTTGGGAAATGCAATCGTCACCGAAGTTAATCTGTCGATAAAGAGGGAGGAAAGAGTTATATCTAAATGAAAGGAAAATTGCAAATGAAATTGGTTGATATTAATTTTGAGAAAAGGGTAAAATTAATAAAGAAAGTAAATGTGCGGTCGTTATGTTAACATTTAATTGGCGTTAATTAGATATTTGAGATTTGGGGAAAATTACGGTCACCAGTCCTATGGACAACTACTATAATAACTGAAAAAGAAAGGTTATTGCACATATAATTTGCACTAAAAGCGTGGCAACTGAAGGTTGACACATGTTGTGTGAAAACTGAATGTTTGTTAGGAGTAATAAATTTCGCTACACTCTGACTTAATTTATCAAAAAATTAATAAAACCGGAAAATTGAAAGTTAATTTAGTGACTGAAATTTGTTTCTGAAGCACTACGAAATTCAATAAAATAAGGTTAGTCTTGGGCTACCTCAACAATCATTTCAAAACTACTTGAATCAACGCAATTTAGAAATAAGAGATTTAACTTTGAACTGGAATTAAATGATTCTGAACAATTAACAATAGTAAAATTTTGTACGTACCAAGCTGAGCTGTAGTCACAGGTAAGCTAAAAAATGGTAACCAAACTCGCACTCTTAATTTCTGCTTGTGTAATCTAAATATTGTAGCCAGCTATGAATATCCTAACTGAACTTTGAAATTAAACTTCAACGCTGGCGTCTGAATTTCAACGACACTCGGGTTCATTTCGGAAAAGGAAGGGACCCTGCTTGGTAATGCAATTGGGACAATGAGCAACAAATGTTCATGCTAAGTTGCTGTAATTATAGTTACGAAAATGGAACAGTTTGAAAAGCTGAGGTCTGCCATACAGTTCTAAAACTTTACGTGCTTCCAGTCTTCCTTGTTGGTTGATTGAAGGTTTGCAGTCGTCGGTCGAGCAGGTGACGACAGTCACTCATTGTCGGCCGTCGCTGTTGCAGAAGCTGGATATTGGCGCGCCTTCTTCTCGACACGGTCACCAGGCGAAACGGGCTCTTGATGTGTGCCAGCTAACGCTTCCCGTCCGCGACACCATGTCAGAAACTATCATAGCAATTCGAGCGCAATTACATGCTGCCAAACCCCGAAAGCGCGGCAACTCGCGGGAGCGTCACACAACACACCTGCTCCACTGCACTACTCCAGCCAGACCCCCTCTGCCCGCGCTCCATGCGGCAGAGTTAACACTACCAAAGATCCTAAACACTTTGGTTCTCCACACGACCTATCGATGTAATCGTTCGAGAGCATAGTTTTCCCTAGGCAAGACCCAGCGTAAAAATAATATTTACAAAACAAACCAATTATACATCGACATATATACAAATAGTAAAACAATTACAATACATAAAGACACAGAAATATCATGTCCTCAGGTAACAAAATAAGGAAAAAACTTATAGTACAATAGATGGAAATAGGAGGATAAGCATTTCCGGCGTTACGTTTGGTCTGGCGTCTCCTTATCAGCAACAGGTCCCAGTTTCAAACCAGTCAATTCCCTAAAAAACACGCTCAGAGCGTCATTGCGCGAAAGTGGTAGGGAGACACGATATAGAACAAACAGACACCACGCAGAATCTTAGATACTGTATTCAAACGTTATGAATCACCTCGAAGGGAACGATCTATTGATACGTAATCAGCATGGTTTCAGAGAACATCGTTATTGTGCAACGCAGCTAGCTCTTTATTCGCACGAAGTAATGGCCGCCTTCGACAGAGGATCTCAAGTTGATTCCGTATTTCTAGATTTACGGAAAGCTTTTGACACCGTTCCTCACAAGCGACTTCTAATCAACCTGCGGGCCCATGGGGTAACGTCTCAGTTGTGCGACTGGATTCGTGATTTCCTGTCAGGAAGGTCGCAGTTCGTAGTAATAGACGGCAAATTATCGAGTAAAACCGAAGTGATATCAGGTGTTCCCCAGGGAAGCGTCCTGGGGACCTCTGCTGTTCCTGATCTATATAAATGACCTGTGTGACAATCTGAGCAGTTCTCTTAGGTTGTTCGCAGATGATGCTGTAATTTATCGTCTAGTAAGGTCATCCGAAGACCAGTATCAGTTGCAAAGCGATTTAGAAAAGATTGCTGTATGGTGTGACAGGTGGCAGTTGACGCTAAATAACGAAACGTGTGAGGTGATCCACATGAATTCCAAAAGAAATCTGTTGGAATTCGATTACTGGATAAATAGTACAATTCTCAAGGCTGTCAATTCAACTAAGTACCTGGGTGTTAAAATTACGAACAACTTCAGTTGGAAAGACCACATAGATAATATTGTGGGGAAGGCGAGCCAAAAGGTTGCGTTTCATTGGCAGGACACTTAGAAGATGCAAGAAGTCCACTAAAGAGACACCACCGAGCGAGGTGGCGCAGTGGTTAGACACTGGACTCGCATTCGGTAGGACGACGGTTCAATCCCGCTTCCGGCCATCCTGATTTAGGTTTTCCGTGATTTCCCTAAATCGCTCCAGGCACATGCCGGGATGGTACCTTTCAAAGGGCGCGGCCGACTTCCTTCCCCGTCCGTCCCTAATCCGATGAGACCGATGACATCGCTGTCTGGTCTCCTTCCCCAAATCAACCAACCAACCAATAAAGAGACAGCTTACACTACACTCGTTCGTCCCCTGTTAGAATATTGCTGCGCGGTGTGGGATCCTTACCAGGTGGGATTGACGGAGGACATCTAAAGGGTGCAAAAAAGGGCAGCTCGTTTTTTATTATCACGTAATAGGGGAGAGAGTGTGACAGATATGATACGCGAGTTGGGATGGAAGTCATTAAAGCAAAGACGTTTTTCGTCGCGGCGAGATCTATTTACGAAATTTCAATCACCAACTTTCTCTTCCGAATGCGAAAATATTTTGTTGAGCCCTACCTACATAGGCAGGAATGATCATCACAAAATAAAATAAGAGAAATCAGAGGTCGAACAGAAAGGTTTAGGTGTACGTTTTTCCCGCGCGCTTTTCGGGAATGGAATGGTAGAGAGATAGTGTGATTGTGGTTCGATGAACCCTCTGACAAGCAATTAAATGTGAATCGCAGAGTACTCATGTAGACGTAGATGTAGATGTAGATGTATCCAGAAAGGCCCATACAGGATCTGCATTATTCTGCTGAAATGTATGGTTTCGAAGGAATCGAATGAAGGGTAGAGCCACGGGTCGTAACACATCTGAAATGTAACGTCCACTGTTCAAAGTGCCGTCAATGCGATCAAGAGGAGAGCGAGACGTGTAACCAATGGCGCTCCTTACCATCACCTCGGGTAATACGCCAGTATGTCGATGACGAATACACGCTTCCAATGTGCGTTCACCGCGATGTCGCCAAACACGGATGCGACCATCATGATGCTGTAAACAGAACCTGGATTCATCCGAAAAAATGACGTTTTTCCATTCGTGCACCCAGGCGCTCCTGTCTGTGATGCAGCGTCAAGGGTAACTGCAGCCATGGTCTCTGAGCTGATAGTCCATGCGGCTGCAAACGTCGTCATATTGTTAGTGCAGATGGTTGTTGTCTTGCAAACGTGCGCATTTGTTGACTCAGGGATTGAGAGGTGGCTGCACGACCCGTTACAGCGATGCGGATAAGACGCTTGTCATCTCGACTTGTAGTGATATGAGGCCGTTGGGATCCAGCACGGCGTTCCGTATTACCCTCATGAACCCAGCGATTCCATATTCTGCTAACAGTCATTGGATCTCGACCAACGGGAGCAGCAATGTCGTGATACGATAAACCGCAATCGCGATCGGCTAAAATCCGACCTTTATCAAAGTCGGAAACGTGATGGTACGCATTACTCCTCTTTACATGAAGCATCACAACAACGTTTCACCAGGCAACGCCAGTCAACTGCTGTTTCTGTATGAGAAATCGGTTGGAAACTTTCCTCATGTCAGCTCGTTGTAGTTGTTGCTACCGGCGCCAACCTTGTGTGAATGCTGTGAAAAACTAATCATTTGCATATCACAGCATCTTCTTCCTGTGGGTTAAATTTCGCGCATGTAGCACGTCATCTTCGTGGTGTAGCAATTTTAATGGCCAGTAGTGTAGGATTATATTATTGACTGTTTACGGTGTGGTTTTATTCGCATTTTCTTTATTATGTATTCTAGATCAGAGTGAGGAAAATTCCTCCACTTTTTCAAGAATCTCTCGTCTGATGTAGAGTTAAAGACGTATAGAAATGCCGCGCTATGACGCCTGACATTACGGCACAGGACTGTTGTGAGACCAGAGACCAGCGAATCGTCGGTGGCAGGTGATACGGGGGAGTTTGTTCCTGCGCGTGACTGACGATCCCCACGGCCTCCGCGTGCGTGCGCGCCTTGCGGGGTTGCGTGCGGCACGGAACGCGCGGCCCGACGCTGCGTTGGCGGCGGCGGCGGCGGCGGCGGCGCTGATGCATCGCTGTCGGAACCCGACACCCGGCGGCGCTTCTGATCTGATGACGGCCGTAGCGCGCAGTAGTGCGCCTCTCAGTCGCGGCGGCAGGTGGCGAAACACAATACGCTTGCTGTGACCACTGACAGCCACAGTCAGTCGTTGCAAAAAGACGCGTACAAACACTTATTCCGCTACAGTAGTCATGTACTGACGAAGTTCGGATAGCTGAGCTGAGATATTGAATATTCCAGATATTGTGTACTCTAGCTCTCTAGCTACAAGGTGCATCAGAAAAGTACATCCGATTTTATAAGTCTGTATCTTGTACGGTTCAGAAACATGGAGCATGACTAAGCGAGAAATGGAAAAACTATTAATATTTGAAAGAAGAGTAATGAGGAAGATATGGGGACCAGTTTTAGACAACGGAGAATGGAGGAGGAGGAAAAAATAGAAAATCTACCGTGTGATGCAACAACCAAACTATCCTACAGAAGATAAAGAGCAAAAGAACACAGTGGGTGGGCCATGTAGCCCGTATGCCAGGTGGAAGACAGGCGAAGATGGCACTAGCAGGGAAACCAAACACCAAACGCCCCATTGGACGGCCAAGGCAGCGCTGTATGAACGACCTGGCCAAAGACCTAGCAGCCCTGGGAATTGAAGACACCTGGAGCAACCGGGCAGAAAACAGGAAGGAATGGAGGCACTTTGTGGAAGCAGCGCGTGGTCTGCAGGGCCTGTGATCGCTGAATATCTATCTATCTTGTACGTGGATGAAGACAGCAACTTGGGTTACCAAGTTTTTATTTTTGAACAACCACCATGGGTTACAGGGGTACTTCTCTGCACGCATGCGCATACAACTTTAGAAAACGTCCTTCATTTTACGTTTAGGGTCTATGTTCTCATTAACCTTTCACAAATGTTCGACGGTCCCTCCACCGGATTCAAGACAAACAGACGATGGTCAAATCTTCACATCCACTGCAGTATCTGATTTTGTGTTTTTACACTTATTAATGGTAATTAATATAGGGTGTGTCTACCTTTTTCCTTTAGGAGGTCTTGAAATCTGCTGGTGACACTTTTAATTAAGTGTCTGAATGTCCGTGGTGGAGTGGCAGCCCATTCATCCTCAAGCGCCGAAACCAGAGAGGTAGTGTTGTCAGACGCTAGTATCAGGTAGTCTATTTTCGTAATGTTATTCAGCACAAATCGTTGTCTCCCGGATCATTCTTTATGACAGGGTGCATTATCATGCTGATACAAACAGTCATCACCTCAGAACTTTTACTCTACAGCACTACACGATATTGTAAAATGTGTTCATATCCTTCCGTCTTTAGCGTTTGTTAATCGCATTAGAGGGACCACAACCTAACCATGAAAACCACCCTCAAACCATAACGCCACCTACACCGTACTTCATTGCTAGCACTACACATGATAGCAGAAAAAGTTTGTAAACCCTTCCACTGAATTTACACAGGGTGCAGTGTGATTAATCACTACAAATCACTAGGTTCCAGTGATTCACTGTCCAGTGGCGCCGCTTATAAATGACTAAAGATACAGGGGATAAGCAAAATATAGGGAACATCTGTACTTACTTGGGAATGGTTTCTTAACAGGGAATTGGATCCCCATTTGTCCGTAATACAGCTGCAACTATTCTTGGAATACTGGCATGTAATGGCTGTAGAGTCTCCATTTGAAACTTATGCCACTCTTAGATCAGAAACTTTTCTGACTTTTGTAGTGACGAGGGGGGCCGAAATCTACTCCGAAGTCTGTTAAAGGCCGGGGACTGTGCTGCCTACGGAAGACACTGCCTTTCAGTTGCATGCTCCTCATACCGGTATCGTACTGTCCTGGCTGTGTGAATGGGTGCGTTGTCGTACTGAAACATGGCATCTTTTTTGGGGAACAGTATTTGAATCATGGGTTGCAACTGATTACGTAATATGTACACGTGATCGTTGGCTGAAACACGGCCTTTGAGAGTAATGATCGCACCAGGAGAATACCATGATATGGCTGCCCACACCATCACCATTCCACCTCCATGCTTTACCATTGTAATCAAGTAATCAGGATTTCAGGTTTCCTTTGGCGTTCTCCAGACGTAAACCCTGCCCGATCTTGACTCGTCAGATCATACGACGTGTTTCCATTGATCAGCCGTCCAGGGCTTATGCTCCTGACACCATGTTTTACGCTTCTTTGCGTTAGTTGTCGTCACTAATGGTTTCGGTATAGCAGCTCGTCAATGATTATTCGTTTTATGGATATCTCGGCGGACAGTGCCGATAGATACGGGGTCACGAAGACGCTATTGAGCTCTGCAGTCACTTTAGAAGTCGTAGGTTTGTGTTGTTTTGACAGAATTCGTGTTAGCGTACGACGATCTCTGTAGGCGGTCATGACTGTTGAAACAGTTGCTCTTGAAACATTCAATAAGTTGGCCGTCTTGGTTACTGATGCTCCAGCTAATCGGGCCCCCACAATCTGCCCTATTTGGAACTCTCTTAGGTCTTTCATTGCACGTCGACCTCGGCCACTGATGCAAATACGAAGTGTGCACTACTCGTAAATAACCTGTACAGACGTCTAGTGCGTACTGAACACGCACAGTCCAGCGCGACACGTGCCTTACCTACGTTGTTAACCGTCAAACACAACCATCCCATTACTACCACTGTTCACTTTATTTTACCTATCCCCTGTACGTGTGCTTTATGAGGAGCTGCAAGACCATTGTGCCACATTATTTCTAACTCTATACAGCTAGTCATTGTAATAGCTGGATTGGTGGTGGCACTGTTACTATGTGATTCCTTCCGCACATTTCATGCGGTTTTTCACCACCGTCGTTCTGAATACCCTACTATCCCTGTCCGTCTGTACATGAGGTTTGCCTGATCTTCTTTTAGCTGTGGTTTTCCCTTTGGACTTGCATTTCACAGTCGTATCAGCAACAGTCAGCCTGGATAAGAGAAACAATGCCAGCCTTTCGTGGTACTTGGAGAGGGAAAGACGTGACCAGAAAAATTGAAAATCATACACCATTACAAATAATTTATTGTTCTCCAGTGTGGACTTAACAACAAAACTAAAAGTTCGATAGTACGACAGTAGATAATAAATAATCAAGCTGTCACCCGTGACTGGTAAAGCGGCCGGGGAAAGGACTCAAGCCTGGTCGTCTCCAATAGTCCGGACGCGACACAGCAAACGCTGATAACACCAACACCGAATACTTCTAAAACATATATTCTGGTATCTTATACTGCTAATATCAACATATTAAACTTTAAAATGAACACAGAAACGTGAGTCGACCCTGTCTGTTAATTATCACTTCAAGCACAAGTTCAGTTCCTTTAGAAATGATAACATCCAAACAATTCTCGCACAACGAAATTTACGTTTGGAATAATGATATTTAAGCAACTAAAGAACATGTTAATTACTCCAAACTAATTAGACTTACGGATCTTAAACACAAGGTAAATAACAAGAAATAAGATTAGTGTAATTTAAACACTAGGTAATGTTTTTGGAGACGTCGAGGTTTTTAAACTCTCCCTTTCAAGTAACATACTACAACAGGATCTGAAAGACATAACAACACCTGCAGAATTTATGAATCGCAGCAACAGAGCACCAAACTAGACAGAATTGCTATGTAGGTAAAACCTCTTAATGTAGCAATTTTAATCATTTACGAAAAGAAACATCAACCAGCAGAGCAGTCGCCCAATTTGGAATCAGTTACACAGATAGATAACCTCCACAATATGTACTTTCATAGAGAAAAACAACAAATTAACTGATGAAGTCACAAAGCAGAACGTCGTTGATAGTCCAGAGATTGCACAGTGACGAATTCATAGAACGCCCATAAGAAAACATTATGGCAGCTGGAGTTAAATCAAGTTGAGGAGTGGTCCCAATTAGTCTGAGTTTCAGCGTGATAAATAATCGAGACGGCCTTTACGACACGGTTAACCTTCCCAGCGAAGGACGGCTGAGAGTAATAAGGCATGGTGATGGATGCCGCGCTGAAAGCAGAATTTGTGGAACTCCCGAGACAGGAACTTTAGAGAGTTATTGCTAATCAGCACTTTGGAAGGTCCAAACAAGGTAAAAATTGTAGTTAAAGGACGACTACTGACTCCTGTCGTTATCACACCGTTGGGCGTCAACGAAATAAGACGCGTGGAGTCGTTCACAGCCACAAAAATGTACTGATGCCTCTCTTGGGCAGTGGTCCACTGTAATCAATATATAACTTATCCATGGGGTGTTCAGCACAGGTGGACTGAAGAAATACGCTGCACATATTAGGATTAGGTCGGCTGTAATGCAAGCCTGGCATTTCCTCACCAAACTCTAGAAGTCCTTACGAAAACCCAGCCCGGAAAGGGCCCATTTAATCTTGTGAACGCTTCTATTCACCCCTAAACAGCCCCCTACTACAGACTCATGGTAGTACTTACACACAGCTGGAACCAAGTCTCAAGGGAGACAAATTATTAACCTTCAGTCCTCCCAAGTGCGATAACACAGCAATCCCTTTTTAATTCTTACCCCGGAACTTCCTGCACTGCTACCATTCTGTTTAATAGGACCTAATTCACGATCTTGCTCCTGTTGCTCGTGCTAATTCTAGCCAGTTCGACAAACACTCCACGAAGCTCCTCCGTCGACCCAGAATGTACAGGTTCTTTACCTCCCTCTTCGAACATTCTAACAAGAGCGTTGCCGACTACATTTTCGTGACCCCTAATGTACCTGACAGAAAAGTGGCATTCCAAAATTCGCACCGCCCAGCAGGCTCTCCAGCTGGCTTTGCAAGGAAGATCTAATACCAAACTAAGTGCCTGAGTGTCGGTTCAGAAAGTAATCTGACTTCTCAGTCTCGCAGAGAACAGCAAGTACCACTATTTCATTAATGAAATATTAAGCCTTCACTGGACTCTAGGATCTCGATGCATAAGCCACAGCGAGATGCTCCTGCAGCAACTCGGCGGTAGCAACAAAATTGGAGGCATCCAATTGGACAATAAATGGCCATTCGGAATCTGCGAAGACTGGGGCATTACTCAACGCAGACTTCAAGGCATAGAAAAGCGCTTGTTGGCAGTCCGTCCACCTAAATGGCTCGCCCTTCTTGCACACGTACTCTAGAGGAGCAGCAAGTTCCGCAAACTTAGAGCCAAGGTTCGTAAAGAAGTTCATCATCCCGACAAAATGAGCTACAACCTTCTTGGTCCTAGGTGGTTGGAAACTATGAATAGCTCAGGTACATGAACGATCAACTTCGATGCCACTGGCACAGACCAGATGGCCTAATAAGGAAATCTGCTTGCGAACCTAATTAACTTTTGACGGTGTGGCAGTCTCATCAGGATTTTCCTCAAATGTTCGATGTGTTTAAAAAATGACTTGCTGTAAATTATTGCATCACCAACGCTGTTATGTACAAACGTGAATTTAACGTCCCCAAAAACTGCATCCAGAAGCTTAAATAAAACTAAGGCTCTGGTAGGTAACCTAAAAGGCACTCTATTAAACTCATATAAGTGCCAATTCGTAAAATATACTGTGACAGCTTTGGTTTCTTTTGTTTTGGGTATCTGATAATAGGCCTGATTTAACTCGGGCACAGTAAGGTACTCTGCCACAGCGAACCACGTAAAACAGCTATGCAAGTTGGGGAGAGGAAAGGATTCTAAAATAATGTCATTGTACTCGTGTAAAGCACAGTAATTCCATACCAGCATACAGTAAGACCCATTCACTTTAGCCACTTAACAGATAGGAGAAGCGTACTGCGAGGTAGATGGCCTAATTACACCTACACGCTCCATGTTCTTCTTCTTCAGCTCAAGTTACGTGACGCGCCCGTGCTCCGATGTGATTTACTAACATATCACGCAAAGTGAAACGTCCGTGACGTATCAGAAACATGTACCTAACTTTATGATAATCATTTATTTAGTCATAACATTAACTATGGTCTCTCTTTTTGAATTCTGAAATCAATCTACAACTGGGATAGGGTATGACTGTGCCCTTGCAACCTAAAATTTTAACTACTTTCAACAACCCCACAAACCGAATCACTTACACTCATGCACCAATGACACACATTTATGGACAATAAAATTACGGTCATACAGTTAGCAACTGCTCAGCTAACTGTGAAATGGTCTCCTCTGGACATATGACAAATGATAGTGACAAAACTAGGTGAAATGATTCCGTTACTTAAAGAAAGTCTGCACCCACCACTTCCTAGCATTTAAATTAAATTATTCTGATCCATAAAAAGTAAGGTACATCTTTCAACAGATCATGAGGTCTTTATCGGACCATGGATCGGTGGCATACCTACTCATCAGGAACCGACCCCAAGTTCATATTAAAATCTGCACACACAATTTTCTTCCGTTATGTGGTGGTGTTCCTTGAATAATTTTAACCCACATCACGCCTACAATCAACACATTTCATGGTTACCGTCGTGCAATTCCAGCCAAGAATGACAAGGAGACGATTACAAGATATGTACTAATTCCAGATAAATTTCTACACCAGCATTTCGTGAACTTATGATGTGACTCGAGCACGGTATTTTTTCCCCGCTGCCACACCAGTGCATATGCTGTATCTACCCTGCAGAGGCACAGACGCTAACACTACTCAACATAACACGTGCTTGGTAATTGAATTAAGCATGACGCGCAAAATGATGGAATTCTTTGATTAATGTATTGAATTTGTAGTAACTTCAACTTGAGATAAACACTTAAATATTTCAATTATCTGTAACACACGCTGTCCTAAAACTAATTTCTGTAAAGTGAAGAAAGAAGGGGATGACCACCTGAACGTAGGATCTAAGTATCTCCCAGCTCTAGCTATATTTGATGTTGTTAATACATCGCTCTATGAAAGCGAAAATTACTGAAGCCGTCTGTAACTCCTATAGCAGATAACTTTCCACGAACAAGGGATCTACGACTCTGTCGTACGCTGTTTTAACAACAATGAATGCAATCGTAAATTGCATTTCTTAAAAATGTTGAATAAATGACAGCCGCAATGGGAGCCGGATTACGAAATGTAATCTTTCCTCTACCACATCCTAGTTACGGAGAAGGGACAGTTGTGACTGCTATTTTATCTAGGAAGTGATCTATCCATGATACGTCTGCAGAATCACACTTAGCTTTGAAGTTTCTGTGTCATAGGTGTTTAATTCTCGTCCACAGTCCTTTAGTGACTGTGTCTTTGTGATTATTATGTTACTGTACATTGCAAATTAGCACACTTTACGTGTTCTGATGAACGTTGTACACTGTTTGTCGGTAGTTAAATGTTTTCCTTGGCAATGGATGCTTGTCGGTGACCGTATTGCACAAGTTCCTGACTGACGATACTCTTCAACACACAAGACTGTCGTATTGCTTGGTAGTGTGTGCTAACATAAACAGTATTGTATCTTTATATTACTGGTGGTGGCTAAGACTGAACTTCGTATCGCATTCCATAGGTGGATGCAAATGGAGGCACCAATCGTGAATCAAATATTAACAGACAGGTTTATAGTGCCGTGTAATTTCGAGTACCGTCTTGTATGGTCGTTGTTATAAATCGCTGGACTGCTGTTACTTCCTAGTGTCCTAGTGGCTATTCGTAACCTCTACTATTTCTCTCTTGTCCAGTTATGAAAGCCTCCAAATCTTTGTGTCGAAAATTTGTTTTCCGTTCAAGTTTGTTCGTCTCCTCAGGCCCCATCACTTTTACATTAACAAGAATTCTGTTAACTGAAAGAATATTAATGATAGCATTTTTCGTATTTAGAACTGAGTTATGGACTAACTTCCAATTTGTTATCCGAAGAAGTCATTCTACTTTGTTCCATCTACTTTCGATATCAACGCAAAAATATCCCTAGTTAGTTAATTTGTGTAAGCTGTTAGAACTGGACTTAGGAGGGCTGAGGAGATGTTGTTGCTCAATATTTTGCGTTGACAGGTCATGTCCTGCCTTCACTTACTGGTCATTGTCAGCAAATAGCACCGCTCTTTTAAAACAGGAACATTTCCCGTTAGTTTATTCCCGTAAGACTGTTTAACATGTACACTACCTCTGTGATACTGTGCAGCTGTCGGTGCTGTAGCATCTGCAGCAGATGCTGTTGTTGGTGTAACTGCTGGTACTGGTGTTGATCTTGCTGTTCTCACCCTTGGAGCTGTGCAGCAAGTAAAGGCATTTTGTGTTCTGCTTTTCAGCACCTGTGAGCCGTGAATTTTCCCGAGAGTAAGGCGCTGCAACATCTACACCGTAAGGGGCATACCGATATCCAATTGCAGATACTCGGAAATGAATGGGACGAATTTGCGGTTGTCTGGATGTTCATCATGCGTCCGGTGTACCGAACATTGAGCATTTCCTAAGGCGAATGTAAACATTGATCCTAAACGTAATTCCAAATAGCAGAGCAAGTTTACATCTACAAAATAAATACCCCTGTACACTGATGTGTCAAAGGTCAGTACCTCCTAATATGGTGCCTGAGCTCCTTTTTCTGGCGTAGTGCAGCAACTCGACGTTTCATGGACGTTGGGAGACCCCTGCCAAAATACTGAGGCGTGCTGCCTCTAAAGCCGTCCATCATTCAGAAAGTGTTGGCAGTGCTGGATTTTGTCAACAAACTGACCTCTTGATTACGTCACATAAACGTTCGATGAGATTCATGTACGGCGATCTGGACGGCCAAATCATTCGACCGAAATGTCCAGAGTGTTCTTCAAATCCGTTGCGAACTGTTGTGGACCGGTGACACGGGGCGTTGTCATCCATAAAAATTCCATCTTTGTTTGCCAACATGAAGTCCATAAATGGATGCAAATAGTCTCCAACTCGCCGAACATAAGCATTTCCAGTCAGTGATCCGTTCAGTTGGATCAGGGAACGCAGTCCATACCGTTATGAAGCCACAACCAGCTTCCACAATGGTTTGTTCAAAACTTCGGTCTGTGGTTTCGTGGGATCTACACCACGCTTGAACACTACCGTCAGCTCTTACCAACTGAAATCTGGGGTCACCTGACCGGGCCTCGGTTATCCAGCCGTCTATGGTCCAGGCTGTATGGTCACTTCGTGCAGTTCGCAAAGGCACTCGCGTCGCTCGTCCGCAGCCATAGACCATTACCGCTAAATTTTGCTACACTGTCTTAACGGATAGGTTCGTCGTACGTCCCACATTGATATCTGCGGTTATATCACACAGTGTCGCTTGCCTGTTTTTACTGACAACTCTTCGCAAATAACGCTGGTTTCGGTTGTTAACTACACTACTGGCCATTAAAGTTGCTACACCAAGAAGAAATGCAGATGATAAACGGGTATTCATTGGACAAATGTATTATACTAGAACTGACATGTGATTAAATTTTCACGCAATTTGGGTGCATAGATCCTGAGAAATCAGTACCCGGAACAACCACCTCCGGCCGTAATAACGGCCTTGATACGCTTGGGCATTGACTCAAACAGAGCTTGGATGGCGTGTACAGGTACAGTTGCCCATGCAGCTTCAACACGATACCACAGTTCATCAAGAGTAATGACTGGCGTATTGTGACGAGCCATTTGCACGGCCACCTTTGACCAGAAGTTTTCAATTGGTGAGAGATCTGGAGAATGTGCTAGGCAGGGCAGCAGTCGAACATTCTCTGTATCCAGAAAGGCCCAAACAGGACCTACAACATGCGGTCGTGCATTATCCTGCTGAAATGTAGGGTTTCGCAGGGATCGGATGAATGGTAGAGTCACGGGTCGTAACACGTCTGAAATGTAACGTACACTGTTCAAAGTGCCGTCAATGCGAACAAGAGGTGACCGAGACGTGTAACCAATGGCACCCATACAATAACGCCGGTTGATACGTCAGTATGGCGATGACGAATATACGCTTCCAATGTGCGTTCACCGCGATGTCGCCAAACACGGATGCGACCATCATGATGCTGTAAACAGAATCTGAATTCATCCGAAAAAATGACGTTTTGCCATTCGTACACCATCGCAGGCGCTCCTGTCTGTGATGCATCGTCAAGGGTAACCGCAGCCATGGTCTCCGAGCTGATAGTCCATGTTGCTGCAAACGTCGACGAACTGTTCGTGCAGATGGTTGTTGTCTTGCAAACGTCCCCATCTGTTGACTCAGGGATCGAGACGTGGCTGCACGATCCGTTACAGCCATGCGGATAAGATGCCTGTCATCTCGACTGCTAGTGATACGAGGCCGTTGGGATCCAGCACAGTGTTCCGTATTACCCTCCTGAACCCACCGATTCCATATTCTCGAGCAACGCGAGCAGCAATGTCACGATGCGGTAAAACGCAATCGCGATAGGCTACAATCCGACCTTTATCAAAGTCGGAATCGTGATGGTACGCATTTCTCCTCCTTACACGAGGCATCACAACAACGTTTCACAAGGCAACGCCGGTGAACTGCTGTTTGTGTATGAGAAATCGGTTGGAAACTTTCCTCATGTCAGCACGTCGTAGGTGTCGCCACCGGAGCGAACCTTGTGTGAATGCTCTGAAAAGCTAATCATCTGCATATCACAGCATCTTCTTCCTGTGGGTTAAATTTCGCGTCTGTAGCACGTCATCTTCGTGGTGTAGCAGTTTTAATGGCCAGTGGTGTAATACCACCGGTCACTGCGTTGTCTGTAGTGGCAGGTAATGCCTGAAATGTGTTGTTGTCAGCTCTCTTTTGGCACTGTGGATCTCGGAGTATTGAATTCCCTAACGATTTCCGAAATGGAATGTCCCATGTGTCTACCATTTCGCTTCCGAAGTCTTTACTCCCATCGTGCGGCCATAATCACATCGGACATTTTTTCACGTGAATCACCTGATAAAGAATGACTACTACCTTCTGTTCGCGATACTACCATCATCTGAATATCTGCATGTCGTTGTTCCATGGCCTTTGTCACCTCACTGGAAAGTCGGGTGGTATATTTTTAAAATATAATATTTTTGTAGTCCTAGCCATAAATTAAAATCTATTGTAAGCTTGTATCATCGTTCGTGTAGAAGATACAGTTTTGTGAAATCGGATGAATGATTTTGAACTGCTCTCTACATTACAACATTAAGAAACCGCTTTCCACTGGATGTGAAGCTGAAGCGGTACTCTCGCTCTACTTTAATTGTGTCTTCAGCTCTACGTTTGCTCTGAGAGTAATTATCTTACGTTGCGTCAGCCGGATTAACCGACACAGTACCATGCCTGGATGACCGCTGAGAGATGGCACTCGTATCACCCTCCACCCAGTTGCTGGAGGGCAGTTCTTGCGTGTGGAGAGGACCGCAGTTTCCGTGCGCGGCACGCGCCTCGGAAGTTCTTCGCGCTTGCCTGATGAATGGCCGGCGTCCGCCTGCTCTGCTCTCCGCTTTGCTCCCCACCCTCCCACGCTTTGCAGAAAACTCTTGTTTTTTGCCCCCTCTTTGTAGCTGTTAATTCCACGCGAGAGAGGGAAAGTGAGAGATTTATAGCAGCCGTACCAGGCATTAGCGTGACAGCGGTTGGTGACGAAAAAATGCGGAAAGGACGCCGTGAGGTCTGGGCAAACCTCGTCGTTATTAGTCTGTTCGATAGACGGACTTCGGAATTACTAGTCTGTTACAGTGTCACTGTGTGACCACCTGCTGACGAATGCTGCTGCGTCACTGGACACAATACTGAGAGCTGAAAGTCTGATATTTTACGAAATAAAGATGTAAAACCACACGTAAAATACAACTAAGGCTTCGCTATGGATACGAAGATACTGACAAGCAGAAATCGTATTGCGCTGTTGTTGTTATGGGCTTCAGTCCAAAGGCTGTTTTGATGCTGCTCACCACAGTACTCTGCCTTGCACTAGCCTCTTCGTCTCCGGTGGGTTTGTAGGTGGTAAGGATGGTGAATTACTTTATACCATTTAATTCGCCGACTGAAATTCGAAAAAGGTTTTGTTTCTAACTATAGCGGTGAATATCGGCTCAGAATGCCTCAACATTTTAATCTCGTACTTCACAAGTTACACGGTCATTTGCTAAAAAAATTGTTAGCAGATAAAAATGTAACAATAAAGGAAAGAAATGGTCGTATCTCAATGAAGGCTTGACGACCCTGAGGGGATGATCTGTCACCCACTCGGAGAGGCTTTCTTCCACCACACTATCTGATCAAAGTATCAATACACTTATTAATGGAAATGTGAGGTGTAAAAATTCCTGGAAGATTAAAACAGTGTGTCGGACCGAGACTCGAACTCGGGACCTTTGCCCTTCGCGGGCAAGTACTCTACAAACTGAGCTACCCAGGCACGACTCGCGCTCCGTCCTCACAGGTTTAATTCCGCCACTACCTCGTCTCCTACCTTCCAAATTTCACAGAAGCTCTCCTGCGAACCGTACAGAACTAGCACTTCTGGAAGAAAGGATATTGCTGAGACATGCCTTAGCCACAGCCTGTGGGTTGTTACCAATGTAATCCATGTCTGCGCAATATCATTTCTTCCAGAAGTGCTAGTTCTGCAAGGTTCGCAGGAGAGCTTCTGTGATGTGTGGAAGGTAGGAGACGAGGTAGTGGCGGAATTAAAGCTGTGAGGACGGGGCGCGAGTCGTGCTTGGGTAACTCAGTTGGTATAGGAGACGAGGTAGTGGCGGAATTAAAGCTGTGAGGACAGGGCGCGAGTCGTGCTTGGGTAACTCAGTTGGTATAGCACTTACCCGCGAAAGGCAAAGTTCTCGAGTTCGAGTCTCGGTACGACACACGGTTTTAATTTGCCAGGAAGTTTCATATACGCACACTCCGCTGTACAGTGAAAATTTCATTCTAATTTCATTCAGTGTGGAGTGTGTTCACACTTCGTCTTCATGACGATTTGCGCTGTGATAGGGACACTATCGATGAGGTGTCTGAATCTCTGTGAAGGACTAGTAGCCCGTCCACCTTCAACAGTCAAAGCTAATCAAGGACATTGGGGTCTGCGGTCTGAGCGTAGCAGACTTCCCAACCAATCTCAACGGTGTTCCATTGGGTTCAGGTCGGTACTCTGGACAGACCAATCCATTTCACGAATTTTACTCTCCACAAACAATTGGCTCACAGACAATGCTTTTTGACGGCCTTCATTGTCACGGTGGTACAAACAATCGTCGTCTCAGAACTATTCCTCTACTATACACAGTACACCTAGCCGGAGAATGTGTTCGTATCCCGCCACATTTAGCGCTTCCTTAAGCGCTATAAGGGAACCACAACCCAACAACGAAAAATACTCTCATAGAGCAGCACGACCTCCTCCACACTTCCACGATCGTAGCTAATGTTCCCGAGGCATGCGTCAAACCCAAACCCATCCACTATCCATCTGTTTGCCAAGGGGTAGGGTGTCATGCATCATTACAAAACACTCGTTTCCTGTGATCTACCGACCAGTGGCTTCGCTCTTTGTATCACCTGAAGCTTGGCTTACTATCGACTACAGAAATGTGGGGCGCGTGAGGGGCTGATTGACGATCGTAGCCCAGTCTTTTAGCTTGCTAAGCACAGTCATTTTGCTAGCCGTACTGATGGTAGCGCTTTTTAATTCAATAAGCAACTGCTTCAGCTGATTTCATGCTATTTTTACAGCCAATATCCGCAATGCTCGACTATCTGTCGGTTTAAGACGTCTGCTTAACTAGCTCTTTACTTACATGGAGTATTGAGAGCTACTGATCAGCGATTTCAAATTGAGCCTGTATTTCTAGATGGCTTTGAACACTGTATCACGTAAGCGGCTTGTAGTGAAATTGTGTGCTTGTGGAATATCGTCTCGTTACGTTGCTGAATTTGTGATTTCCTGTCGGAGTGGTCACAGTTCGTAGTAATTGACGGAACGTCGTCGAGTAAAATAAAACTGATTTCTGGCGTTCCCCAAGGTAGTGTTACAGGCCACCTGCTTATCTATAAAAACGATTTAGCACACAATCCACGCAGCCGTCTTAGGTTGTTTGCAGATGATGCTATCGTTTATCGTTTAGTTAAATCATGAGAAGATCAAAACGAATTGAAATTCGATGTAAAAATGATATGCGTATGGTGCGAAAATTGGGAATTGACCTTAAGTAATAAAAAGTGTGACGTCATTCACATGAGTGCTGGAATGAATCCGTTAAATTTCGGTTATACGATAAATCAATTAAATCTTAAGACATGTATGTTTTTGGATAGGATCTGCCTTTAACAAAACTCATTTTTGTTTTTTAACCCAAACATGTTTCACTGCAGTTGCAGTACCTTCAGTGGGCTTTCATTTTCCATCTGTTAAAGATAAAGAGTGTTCCTTGCCGTTTGTATTCATGTAGCTATTAGTTTTTAAATCGTAATGACAGATATTTGAAAGGAACACATAAATCACGAATTAGTATCTTTTCACTATATGGTATGGTTTTTCTGATGTGCTGTGTTTCTGCAGTGACCGTTTTTTTAGCACAGTTTGTCATCCCCTACCACTTATACCTTAAAGTAAACAAATCCTTTAAGCCAAAATTACGATTTGAAAACTTGTTATTTCTATGTTTGAAGTTATTTAATTCTATGTGTGTGTCTATTTCCATAATGTTTCACTTAAGTTTTCCTTTTAATTATCTTCATCACTGTTGAACACTATATATTGAGTTGTCACTGTCACTATAACTGTTTCACTGCGTTACCAGCTGTAAAAACAAACATGGCGGGCAGTGTAACAATTGATGGTGTAAAAACAAGATGGATGACAGTGTAACAGTTGAAGGTGTTCCTGGCAGTTGTTTTGAATCTTTCAGTGGTGTTAGTGATTCTTATTTCCTTTGTATGTGTGTGTGTGTGTGTGTGTGTGAAAAGGAGAGAGGGGAGAGAGAGAGAGAGAGAGAGAGAGGGGGGGGGGAGAGAGTGAGTGAGGGTGGCATTAGGTTTAGGGATTTTGTGTGTGAGTGTGTGTGTGTGTGTGTGTGTGTGTGTGTGTGTGTGTGTGTGTGGTCGGTGGGTGGGATGGTGGGGCAGGTGGGTCGGAGCGCTATTGGTTGGTTTTGTCTGATAATTCCTTGAGGGCAGAGAACAGAGTGCCATTGCAGAGAGCTGTGTATTCATTTATCACTTGTTTGCCTTATACTATAGCTTTTTGTATCTGATAATTTTCTTCAATTATTCGTTTTTGTGGGGGGCTGTTGCTCCATATGAGCATTTTCAAATCCGTACTGATGTTTGTTGGGTTATGTTTCATGTCCATGAGTTGTTCAGCAAATGTGGAATGACAGCTGTTACTTTCTAATCCTCTTCTGTGCTCTGTGTATCTGGTATTAAAGTTTCTGCTTGTCTGTTCTATATAAACTGCTTTGCAGTCCTGGCATGTTAGTTGGTAAATACCAGATGTGTTGTGTTTGTCTGTGTTTGTGTTGGTTGCCCTTAGTTTTCTCTGTGTTGAGTTGTCTGTCCTGTAGGCTATTTTTACCACTTGTTTTTTGAGTATGTTGCCTATTCTGTGGACTGCTTTGTTGTTGTAGGTGAGAGTGAACCATCTGTTTGTCATTGTGGGTGTTTCCTGTTTATGTGTGATCCTGAGTGGGTTCTGTGTGTTTGTAAGTTGATGAGGCGGCTTTTGTTTTTGTGCATTGCGTGTCCTATTTAATTTTGTGGTTCAGTTTATCCATTGTGTTTGTGTCATATCCATTCTCTGCTCCTATATGTCTGATTGTCTGCAATTCATTCTTGTAGTTGTTTTCTGTAATGGCACTCTGTTCTCTACCCTCAAGGAATTATCAGACAAAACCAACCAATAGCACTCCCACCCACCCGCCCCACCATCCCACCCACCGACCACACACAAACACACTCACATGCACACACACACACACACACACACACACACACACACACACAAAATCCCTAAACCTAATGCTACTCTCCCTCTCTCTCTCTCTCTCTCTCTCTCTCTCTCTCTCCCCTCTCCCCTTTTCACACAAACACACAAAGGAAAAAATAATCACTAACACCACTGAAAGATTCAAAACAACTGCCAGGAACACCTTCAACTGTTACACTGTCAGCCATGTTGTTTTTACACCATCAATCGTTCCACTGCCCGCCATGTTTGTTTTTACAGCTGGTAACGCAGTGAAACAGTTAAAGTGACAGTGACAACTCAATATATAGTGTTCAACAGTGATGAAGATGATTAAAAAGAAAACGTAAGTGAAACCTTATGGAAATACACGAAATGTGGGGCGGACATTACAATTTCATCAGTTATACTAAAAGAAAGTCTTCTAAAAATACGACATTTCCACGTGTTCATCCTAGAAAAGAAGTCTGTTAATCTAGTTATTTTCGTAAAAGCTTTTAGAAACGTGTTTTCTACAGCTTTGTCTGAACAACGAATGATATAGTATGTATTCGGTTTTATACAAGGTGAGGGCGCGCTTTGGACATTCGAGGTGGCAGAGACGTGTCACATCACACATAAGCACAATTTGGAATCGCATTTCTTGCGAAACATTGGTCGCGCTATGTGCGGGGAAGATTCAGAAAACAAGTGTTGAGTTCAGAACCATATAACATCAGGCAGAGATTGTTAAGAAGTTATTTCGAGAAGTGCACAACTAAAACGCTTTTATGGGATGAATCCGTGGCTCTTAGTGATGTTCTACACCTTTTGAAAGGAAAACATCGATTTCACATAAGAAAGAAACTGGTGCAGGTCCCAGGTACTACTCTAGATTACTTTACACTCATACAAGTGCGTACTGAGAGAATTTGTAGAGTAAGGAATAAACGTATTCTCACTAGAACCTCATGAAGTAACACAAAAATACACCCCAGATATAAGATTACCGAGAGTGAAATGATGGTGTATAAAGGAGAACGTAGTATTTTTATGTATGTGTATGGATATATGTAGTGAAAGATATCATCTAATCCTCGTTAAAATATTTGTTTAATGTGGACTATCAATCGAGAAAGAGGTGGGCATTCCGCAAAAGCATCTGGTATCATAGGGAGCGTCTGGTGTCAAAAAACTACGCTCTGAAGGCCTTTTCACAGATGGATCAAAAGGCAGTCCAATTAAGAACCTATTCCTGATTCATCTTATCACTGTAACATCCAATAAGTCACCCGAAATGCACATGTACCTGTGAAGGAATGTTGTGACCTTTTTCCTTACTTCCGTTTCAGATATGAGGAACTGTAAATATTTTACTGAAAAAAACTTGTTTTATTATATTAATGAAATATGAATTCATAAAAATGTTCAAAGAGAGAAATCACTTTTATGGAGCTAAGAGATAAGACATACGACGAAATTAGACAAGTTAGAATGATTTTTGTGGGTGTGTGTTAGTACAGTTGAAAGAGCAGAACGAAAGACTATTTCATATTACAGTCAAAACTTGTATGTGATAGAACCAAGTATGACGTTAGCGAACATCAAAGCAACATAGGCAACGATGAATACCGAGATTTTGAAATACCCAAGAACACTTCGGCACAAGCGAAAACACTATGTGACAAACATTTTGAGAAGTGAATCACTGGTCTCAACCGTGTGAATGCGGACTGCACAGACTTCGCCAAAGGTGGCGGTGCAACGATACAATAAATAATTTCGGTGCCAGATGTTACATTACGACCTATGTAGAAAAACAGTAATATGTTAAGGTTAATCTTATTTTGTCATATCTTTACCTTTTTAACGTTGATTGGAGTTTGGGTAGAGGGGAGAGGGGAGCATGTCCGTTCGTTATTTAATAGTAACATTTTAAGTGAAGAAATCACTGTACGTAATTATTATTATAGTCCTGTGGTACCTTTTACTATAGAGAAAGCGAAGGAGTTTAGCGGTTCTTCGAGGCTATAATAGGAGGTAAGTGAAAACGGCTTAATTCCTGGATGGCTTGGACTATGGCAAAATGGCCGCTTGCACTATACCTAAAAATTAAGAGAGTAATTCTCACTCCTTTCATGAGCTTGCAGTCTTTAACTTTCCGATTTTATGGTCAAAACGTAAAAGGAACAATAGTTTTCTACAGGTCAGCTCATCAGAGGAGCCTCCTCCATGCCGCTCTAAAGCGAGACAGGTAACTAACCAATATTATGAAATATGTCACTAGGAAATAACCCGTTCCTACCTCTCTCGCTAACGAAAATCTTTTTCGTGTGCTGCGTCCATAGATTCCATCGAGAATCATCCTCAATCTTCTGGCTCATGTGATATTCTAAATTGTTATTTTTCTCTCACTAAGCAGTCAACAATTTTTCTATCCCTTTCAGTAAGTGCAAGTCACAGAGAAAGAGATATTACGTAATGCAGCAGGATTCAAGCAATTTATGTGAAATATCAGCCCTCCGAATGAGCCTGCCACCAGTTCTTAAATGTGCAGAAAGGTGAAGCTGCGTTCTTGACAATACGCAACAATGTTTGAGATCTACCTTTACTCCGTCGCTTGGTTTCTGAATAGCGAGGCAGCAGCAACAGACCCTCAGTATACGCGATCGCTGGGGGCATGCTTATCTTGAGGTAGTTGGTTGTTCAATATTGCAAGTCTGCTGATTCATTTCATATTTGATGTGATCGTAACTTTATAGATAAAAACAAAATCTTTGATTAACGATTGTTAATTGTTGTTCAGTACATCAACCACATCTGTCTTTATCGATGTTACCAACATGTTATTAAATAAAATCAGTATCACTGGTCTCATTCTCCAAGCTCTTTTCAAATAAGTCCACACAGCTAAGGATGCTTCTATCATTACAGTGGCTTTTGACGTCATTCAAATGTTGCCAAGCAAGCCCTAAATCAGAATTACGATAGAAGTTTCGTATAATTTTAAGCTATTCTGATGGTCATTTATCTGGATGATTCTGTGGATCCAAATTCGTTTATTCATTAGCCGATAAGACAGCTTTAAAGATTCGTAATGCACCATCATAGCTACATTCATGCACAGAACGGAACTGGACAATTTCACAGTTAAACTACGTTAAATTTGGTTACAATACCTATACAAAGCTGTTCTGCACACAGTCTTCTGAATGACAGGGATGGGAAGTGTTTGTTTACAACTAAATTATTGGGTAAGAAGGAGAGCAGAAATTTGCTTATAATTAAGTTACTATATCACTTGCGTAGCTATTTACAAATTCATCAGTCGTGCAGAACGCCTTTTCTGTCAGTCTGGATTCTACAATCTTCCTGAACTTATTAGTATTTAACGTCCTCATCCCACTTGCCAGTTTATTATAAAGCGACCTATCGCGCAAAGTGTGTTTTTTTTACGTTTTTGTACGTGTATCCCAGGGAATGTTCCAAGAGTTCCACTTCCTAGTTCTGTAAGAGTGAAAGAGCTTGTGTCATGCTTATTCCAGTTGTACTTGGTATGCACAAGTGTGTGAAATGTTTATAGACATGGGACAGTCACTGTTTTGTTATCAATGAAATACATTTTGCTTGTAGCGTTTTCTTTTAGACTATACATGCACAACGCGTTGAGTGTTTTCCCTTAGACTATACAAAGTCTAATAGCTTTTTTGCCAAATAAAAGCTCCTCTGGCTTCAGTGGGTTAGCTTCACTTTATTTCATAGTTTTTGAGTGTATGGAAGAAGGCATAGTAGCAAGGAGTAGCTGTTTTGCGTTAGCAAAGGTCTTTCATTTCTTGATTAGGTACAACACCCGGGATAGTTTGTTGCATAAATGGTCTGTGTGTCGGTTCCAGTTCAATTTTGTGTCTTGGTGAGTCTCAAGTAATTTCACAGAGCATTTGCCATGGCAGTCATTATTTTTCAGGGGAATCGGACTGAGACGGGAGTAGGAGGACTGAAAACTCACAAAACAAAAATCTCTCTATAAACCCTGAAATAAAGCTCAAACAAGATATTCTGTTGATTTCTATAAAACGACAAGATGATTATGTCACTGGCATTGGTTTTCTGTATGCATAGTAATACGACAGTTGTCGATGTTTCCTTGCCGACCTTTCAGTTAGTTAACTCTTATTAAAACGCCTTCTTTTAACTGAAACTAGCCATGAGAGTAGAGGAATTTTAGACTTTGCATTTCTATTGACATAGTACAATTGATTCAATAAGCTGAGATATTTCAGCCTTCGCGTGGCTAGTTTATGTCACTTATCCACCAGGAAGCCTGCGAATAAGAGGTGGTTCTGACTTCCAGAACTTATCAGTAAAGCTGGGGTTAAGTTGTAAAAGAGACACAATATACGAAATGTGAACGACAAGAAAGAGTTTGCTAAAGTGAATACAATTAAAAACAGCGGTGTGATAAAAGGCAGATAGTTTCAAGCAGTTTTATGTAGTTGCCAAAAGTATAACAGATCAATATTTATTGTGTAAAAATTTAGACCTTCCTTCTGAAGCAATTAGGAACAGACAGAGTTGTTGCAGTTGATCTCGAATTTATAAGAAAAGGTTGAGAGCTCAATAGATTTATATCAGAGTAGCAGTTTTTGTATATTGGAGCCTTTAACTGCGTGATTAACGCATTATAAAGCGGAATCAATTTTGAAATATGGACTCAGTTTTCAGATTCTCATTACGACTGTGAATAACAAGGACAGTACCAGAATTGACAGTGAGACTAGAATATGTATAAAAAGAACATCCAAATCGATGAATGGATTACAGAAAAGAAAAGACTATTACTGATATATAAGACAGCTCTGGTGCGATCGATGTGAACGATTATTACAAGATACATTTTTAGTTTCAAGCAAAAGTTTATGAGCAACAAAGTGGCCTAATTGTGACGTACTGACTTGCAGGCAGCTGAGGAAAGACTTTAAAATGTTATACTAATTTCACTCGCGCACACAATGAATTCCAAAATAATTTTTCCTTTTTGGGGGAAGCAGCAGTAATATCAATATGGAAAACTGTCTCTACTTAAGAAAGCTCTCAGATTACCCGTTGAAGCATTGCGTCAAGTTTGTTTTACTATCGGGTACAGATACGAACAGTCATAAATTGATAGGTCGCAAAAACTTTCATAGAAACAGGCACAAATATGATAATCAACTATGATTCCGGAAAGTAATACTTCGCATATCAATTTTCTACCTGTATTGTCGCAGTACAAATAAATAGATTCGTAAATCTAGGATAATACATGAAATGTCAATTTGTTTTAACATTATAGTCACACCATTGCTATTCAGCTGTCAGGTTGTAGAAAAACGTCGTATTTCATATACACTGCCAGCACCCAGGAGTGGAGGAAGCGGAATTAAACTTCAAATTGAGAGCCTATGTGATGTTGTTTCAGTGATAACAAATTCGAGTCAAATTTACAAAGAACTTGGCAAGAAGTGACCGCTTTTTAGTATGACGTTGCAGCTCTTCTGCTCTGGATGTATGCACTGATTTGGTTGGGAAGTGTGTCACAAAGCCGTTGTATTCTGTCCTGAGACAAGCTGGCCAACAGATGTCGTAACTGGTCCTTCTTATATCGAATTCTGATTCTGGGACGGAACTGACATACGAGCTGCTCACACATGTGTTTTATGGGGGACAGATATGTGGAACCTCAGCATCAGGCAGACAGTTCATAGATACACGTAACATTTGTGGACGAGCATTGTCCTGTTGAAAAATGGCTCCACGATACTGCCATGTGTGAGAATAACACATGAGAAAGTAGGATCTCAGTGACGTACCGTTGTGTCATCATAGATCGCTAAATCAATATCAGCCGCGATCTTTGGACACTATAAGACCTAAAATTTTTACCCGTTATGTTTATTGTAAATACACTGATGAGCCAAAACGCTATGACTACCTGTTAATACCATGTTTCTCCGTCTCTGGAAATAAATACATCTCTGAGTCTGCGTATCAGGGATCCAACAGTTTGTTGGTAGGATTGTGAAGGCATGTGGCATTAGATGTCTTCGCACATATCATGTAATTCGCGTAAATAACGGGCCGCTGATTTGCGAATGCGGTGATGGCGCCCGATAGCGACCCAGGTGGCTTCCACAGGATTTACGTCAGGCGAGACATCAACGTGAGTTCACTACAACGCTCCTCAAAGCATTGTAGCACAGTTCTGGCTCCGAGACAGTTATACTGCTGAAAGACGACTTTGCAGTTAGGGAAGACATCAAGCCTGAAGGGATACAGGTGGCTCGCAGCTGTCAGCGTGTCTTCGATTACTACCACAGGTCCCATGCAAGCGCAGGAGGATGTCTCCCAAGGCATAATACTGCTGCCACCAGCCTGCGACTCTGGCGCACGTGTCGAGCCGCCTTTCACCTCGGTGACGACGTTTGTCGAGACAATCATTGACCTAGTGCAGCCGAAATGTGCTTCACCTGAATAGCCGACACGTTTACATTAATTGACGGTCGAATCTGGATGATCCCGTGCCCACTGTAAACGTAATTAACGATGTTGTTGACTTAACATGTGAACACGTGGGGGTTCCATAGTCATCAACGTATGATGAACGGTGTGCTCCGAAACGAGACATGTGTCGCGTGAACCTAATTAGGTCTGTGTTTTAATGTGAACCCTGGATTTTCGGAGTTAAATTTCTAATTTTAGGACAGTTTCATCAGGATGGCAATTACGGAGAAAAAGTTAAGGAATCAGCAGCAAAACGCATTTATTCTCTTGACAATGAAAAACATGAAATACCGCCTACAAGCTTTCAACCTAAAATCTGAAGTTGGTTCAAAAAATGGTTCAAATGGCTCTGAGCACTATGGGACTTAACTTCTGAGGTCATCAGTTCCCTAGAACTTAGAACTACTCAAACCGAACTAACCTAAGGACATCACACACATGCATGGCCGAGGCAGGATTCGAACCTGCGACTGTAGCAGCAGCGCGGTTCCGGACTGTAGCGCCTAGAACCGCTAATCCACCACGGCCGGCTTGAAGTTGGCTTTGATGTACCACCGACCAGTGTTTTATAGTTAAAATGGCTCTAAGCACTATGGGACTTAACATTTGAGGTCATCAGTGCCCTAGACTTACAACTACTTAAATCTAGGCGCTTCAGTCTGGAACCGCGTGACCGCTACGGTCGCAGGTTCGAATCCTGCCTCGGACATG